>NC_084905.1:10927459-11075271 GCF_949316345.1 Pungitius pungitius
AACCTCTTCAAAGTCTCGAACCTGCCAAAGCCCTCGGCACTCAAGCCCCAAGTGCCAATTTTAGATTTAAGGCCGGAGTCCTCTTCACCGGAACATAAAGTGGAGAAAGAAAGAGAGGAAGAGAAGAAGAGAGGAAGGGCCATAAGATGACTGACCCTGACAAAGAGTGCTTTTACAGCTCCTGGAAAAGAGGAGATACCGGGAAAGGAATTCCCCCTCCCCGGTAACACCACAAGCCCTGCAGTCCATCATCTACGGGATGAGATAGAGGGTTTCTTAACTCGCTGTAAAGTTATACTGAAGATATCTAAGTCCATCACCATAAACCAATCTGTATATACTGTAAATATTTTCTGTAATCTACGGAAAAGCTACAAAATCCTCTTTCAATGGCAGAGTTGAAGAAATCCACTTGTTGGTACGTAGACTTCTTCCTCTCTCAGCAATGGGGCTGTGGTTGGGAGGCCCATACTTAGAACACCGATTGAATCTGACGCATAAAATAAGGAGCAGAAAGAACTTTACGGACACGATGCAGATTGGAGACAAGAGAAAGGAAGAGCTACAGAGCAGATAGTACCGTAGCCCCCGGAGTCAAACTCATCTGAGATCAGCTCATGAACACAAATTTTAACATGAACACAATTTCTTTTTTTTCAAAGTCCAAAGCCAGGAGGCTATGTTCCAAATCGAAGGACCGGGAGCATCCACTGCGAGTGTTCTGCAAGCAGAGCAACACGTGCCAAGCCAGTGTTTACATCCCACCGGCTAGTAGCAGCGTGTACTGCACTCCTTCCCATAAAAAGACAGGACAGGCCTGTTAGTCTTGGCTTAGCGCGGCCTTCAAAGAGCACATTTATCACCGCATCTGGAGAGGGGCCTATCTGATAAAGCTGAGGAGCCGCAGCCCGGGACACCTCACAGTACTACCCCGGGCCCAACTGGATCTTTTAATCCTGCTGCTTTTTGTTTACCTGCAGCCCTTTGATCTGGCTCCGCAGGTGTCTCGTCTTTGTGTGCATCGTCCTCTCTACTAAGCGGTACACTAAATACCCCTTAAAGTATCCTGCTTCACGGTCCAGGTTCCGCATTGAAAAAGCCGGGACGCGTCTCATTTACGATCCAGTAGACGTGAAAAAAGGACAACCGGCATTAAAGACATTAACTCCTCTGAATGATGAATATGGATTTTTTTTTTTAAAGTCATTCAGTCGGGGGTTTCATTCGCCACGCCCCCCACTCACGGCTCTAAAGGGAGACTATATTTAAAAAGAGACCCTCCAGATTTCTCAGCCTCTGTTTACCACACACAGACTGGGGGAGTGAAAGGGGCGAAGCATACGCAGGAGGTATTGACCTCGCCCATCGTGGTCGCTCCAAGCTCTTTAAACCACCGCCCGCGCACAATAGCCGCCGCCGGGCGACAATGGCCCCGGGGGTTCAGGCAAATCAAGTGGGCTGCATATAAAAACATTTATTGCGTCACACCACAAAGGCCGCCCCGCGAAGACTCCAATCCGTCACCCAATGCTTTCTCTTGAGGGCTTCCCCCGCCACCCAAAGGTCTCCAACACAAATATTCAAATGGGATATATTAAGGGAACCTTCAAGCAGCAAAACCTGTCCAAATGTGATGATTTCTTCCCTCCAGCCGATTATAAGTGCATTTGGCTTAAATACGTTCTCAATAACCCTCCTTGGTCAAAGCTGGAGCCTTTTGGGTAAATCACGAGCCAAAATGCCGCGCCTGGGTGTGATTTTTTTCCTTCTTTTTTTTTAGGGCCGCGTTCATTCCTTTGGCTCAGAAAGTGAATGCAGGTCATCAGAAGGTGGCGTGAGTGTTTGCGGGTGAGGGGCAGTCTGCAGTCGGTTACCTGGGGCACCGTAGGGATCCGTGTTGTTGTCGGGATGCGAGACGTTCCTCTTCCTCTCGTGCCGATAGACCAGGTGAGGTTTGTTGTGCTCTTCGTCATATTCCTCCCCGGCGGCGTTCAAGAGAGGCTCCAGGAAGTATTCGCCGTGCTGTGTCGTAAACGTTCCAATCTGGAGCAGGAAAGAAAAGGGATGTCATTGATGGTTTTGGGATGAAATCGGGTGTGTCGGCTTCAGGTTGTGGTTTCATTGCTGTCCCGCTGTCTTGGGCTTGAGTCCCAGTCACCGCATCATTTCCATGCTCATTTTTTTTTTCAAAAGGTGCAGAAATGCTGACTCACAAAAGGTCAAAGAACACCTACAGCAGTTCACCATGGGTCATTGTTGAAATCCTAACTATGAGAACAACCTTTCATAAGCTTAACAACGCATAAGTAGGCCATCAGGCTTCAGCAAATCAAGTGACACCTCTATGCTCGAGCTATTAGGGACGCTCGTCGTCACCGTGAAAATCCGTACCTGACACTGAGTGACATCATCGGACATGGACAGAGCCGCTGACAGAGGAATGCTAATATTGATTTGGCTGCTGAGTCCCTCACAAAAGCCTCTTAGCTCACTCCACCCACCAGGCACAATGGTGCTTGTATGGTAATTTCACGCGCGCACTTAAACAGGATATTGGAGACTGGAATGTTATCTTTAAGGCAGCATCATTCCATAACCGTGCCCCGCGAGTGACGGACGTCTCACAGTGGAAAAACAAATCGGATGTGGAAAACACGCGGGCCGACGGATTAGCTGGGCTCGCACGTATGCACTCCCTGGAAGGCGCCACGGGGGCCCGAGTGTGACCTGTGTTTCAGCGCGGCAGTGTGCTGAGCTTGTGAAAACAAGACACGGGATAGGAACAACCGCACTCATTTATGCAACCTGACTACCCCGGCAATATTTTTATTTATTCAGTTTCCGAGCCGTGTCGATAAGCTGCTTCTGCGATGCACGGATCAAGCTACGCGTGGACAGAATCCAGCTCGGGCGGGTGTTAATGGGAATGGCTGCGTGGCGTTTTGCGCAAAAAGGTAGGTGCTTTTTCATGAAATAACACAAAATGTTGCATAGTAGTGTTACAAAGTAAAAATTCGCAGTATTCTCAATGCAACACTTTAACAAGATGTTTACCTGTATCTCGTAAATCCCTTTGGTTGATGTTGAACTTTAATTAGACAATCACGGATGAGCCCCTCTAAAGTTCTCCCGTGGTGTAAATGGGAGGTCGAACAGACAAATGCTCTGTTTGGTCAACGGAGGGGGGGGGGGGGGCAAAGTGTCAGGGTTTCCCAGTATTAGCTCAGCAACAAATCTGGCCAAAGGTTTGGACAGAAAACAATGGCTGCTGTTCAGTAGCCGGTGCTGAACTGGACCTTACAACTGAAGTGAGGTCACCGCCATGGCGCGGATGAAACCACGTTGGCGCACATCTGTTCGTGGGCAAATCCCACAGCAGCCCTTTCAGACGACTCGGGGTGCTGACTCAACCAAAGTGGACGGGCAGTCGCATTACTCCAGACGGGCTGCTGACTCACCACAAGCTGGAGTGAACTCGGGAGGCTGAGTTCCTTCGGGGGGGCATTTCCCACGGTGTGAACAGACCTTAAGTTCTTAACGATCTTCATTGGCAAGTTCTCTCCTCCTCACAGCATTTCTCCCCTTTCCTGCCCATCACAGCTCACTCTGAAAAGGCCAAAAGCCCCTCAACACCACCTCCCTCTGAGATCCCCCCCCCCCGGGGACCGCTTTGAGCAACTCTGGACAAAAAGGGGAACCTGCTTTTACTAGAATGCCCCCTTTGTTTTTAGGGGCATAATTATTCCTTAATGACCTCATCCCAACCCAATGTGCAAGCCCCAGTGATCAGATACGGACACATTTATGACCCGATAGCCTCTGGTGCTGTCTCCATTGTGCTGTCATTCTAAATGAGTGATGAAGCGGATAAGCAACAACGATTGCTTGAAAAAGGATGCAAACATGTTTGGATAAGCGAGTCATACATCAAAGTTGGGCAGAGGGGCAATTAAGGGCTCATTACCCTGATAATTCCAGCCATCCTTATGCCTTAAATTGTTATATAAACATGAAAAAACACTTTATGTGGTTCCGCGGTGGTCTCCGTTCTGCAAGGGAGTTCAGTACTCTTATTTTGCCAAGTCTTAACAGCAGTAAAATCGCTGTATGCATTGAGTATGACTTAGATCAACGTGCTATCCTGGTACAGGGCAACTATCTAAAATAAGGATTATGTCACAGATTGGGGTTGTGACAGGGAGGGAGACTACAAGTTCTGTGTAACCCCCCCCCCCCCCACCCCCCAGCCACTCAGAGTCCACGCCAGGATCCGGGCTGAGGTCAACCCCTCTGGCCCCGGACCAGTAACCTTACGTGACCCGTGAAGTCATCCCCTTCGACGCTTGTCAGATTCTCCGCAAACTGAATGACTTCAAATGGGATAATGGGGTAGTAAACGCATTACTAACAAACAACGCCATTACAGCCCCAGGAGATCTGAAAGATGTGATGCAGGAATCGCAATGTGTGCCGTTTGAGGCCGCGACCTGTCAATCAATGCCTTCTGTAGCTCTGACAAGTGAAACAAAACTATGTCAAGATTCCAGTCGATTTTTAAACATATGGTGATTTAAAAATGAGAAAATCCGTTAGTCGGCACATTTGAAAAGCTGGGGGGGGGGGGGGGGGTGGGCGGGTGCTCTTGATAGTTCAATTGACTGCCAATTAACTGATCACTAGGGGAGAGGGGGGGTAACTTGCATGTCTGCTGTTATTATGTTTCTTGCCGAAGCAAATAGGTGACTGAGCAAGTAAAAAGCGACACCAAAACATCTATTGCACGGAACAAAACCCTATATGTAAACCATACCCACGCCCCACACCTCAGTGCAAGCGGCCCAGCAGGGTCATTCAAGTGTTGGAGTCGTGCCTCGGGGCGCCTCGGCAGTGGAGTGGGGGTCAGTCACTTACACCACCACACACGGCACTGTTTCCCTTCTGCGGCATCACGCACAGCTGAGCCATCCACTCCTCGGTGGCATGTGCCCACTCACACTTGCACCAGTTACCCCCCCCCCCTCCCCTCTCCCCTCGCAGTTCACTTTCAGTATTCATTTTTTTTGGGGGGGGGGGGGGGCTCATACTCACGAGGCCAGTGCACAGGCTGAAGACGGCTGGGTACGCGCCCTCGGCGTTGACTTGTCCGCGGAAGAAGCAGTGGCGCATGTCGCTCGCGTCGCGGAGGCGCGAGCCCGCGGTCCCGCTCGGTTCCGCTCCCAAATGGGTGACCGTGTAAGAGGGGGCGATGAAGCCGGACTCCGCGGTCAGATTGAGGTGAAAGCGGTCCCCGAACGCGTCGATCCGGTAGTGCACCCGCAGACCCGACAGGTCGTCGTTCAAGCTCCTGCGTCTCCTCCGGTAGTGCAGCGTGTGGGGGAACGATTCTCCGAAGTCATTCACGCGCACCGGGGTGATGATTTCATACGATGACAGCTGCTTGACGAAGCTCTCTGCAAAAACCAGCAGAGGGACAAAGTGCGGCGTTTGCACCGTGCATCATTCTCAGTCCCCACAGAATGCTCCCGAATCACAGCAACAAACAAACAAACAAACAAACAAAAGGACACTTTACCTTGTTTCGGATGCAATGGGTGCTGCAAAGTGTCCCGCACGAGCGCTGACAGATGACACATTAGTCCAACCAGCCAGATTGCAAACTGCATGATTTCCTCCGAGAAGAACCCCCCCCCCCTCCCCTGGCTGTCGTCTCCAAGGTAAGCACCCTCTGTCTCTCCTGAGCGGCTCCCCCCCCCACACCCCCACCCCCTCCACCCCCTCCACCACCACCACCCCCTCTGCTTCTCCCCCCCCCCCCCCCCCCCTCCACCACCACCCCCGGCTTGTCAGCAGCAATAGGTCGTGGGATCCGCGGAGGCTTTCTGCAGCGCGAGGGTTGCAAATTGCACTGGCCTCATCGCATTTGCTTGCACGTGCATCCACTGTTACATCCGCTCACTATTTATGACACATTCACCCACCCCCACCACCAACTCCCCCCCCCCCCCCCTCCCCACCCATACCCTCCCCCTGAAAACAAAGTGTTGCCCGGTGTCAAACGCAGCCTACGCTGCAAGCGAGGGGTCGGTACCAAATAAGCTTTCCCTCGGCCATCCTCTTGAACACCCCGTGCACCCGCAGCTCTCTCTCTCTCTCTCTCTCTCTCTCTCTCTCTCTCTCTCTCTCTCTCGAACTGCGAAGCACCGCCCCTGCAGGCCGGCGAGCCAATGGGCAGCGCGCCTCGACCCCCACACATTGGGGACGGCCCATGCGCTGCAGGGTTGATGGAATCCTGGAAATGACCGTTGATCATTGGCTCGAATTATGATTGTTATGCCCGTGATTATTGCTGTTACACACTGTCCGAGCAAGGAGGTTGCATTGAAAACTGCCTTTATGCTATGATGAAATGAATAATATTGCTACTAAATATATATATATATATTTAAAGTTTAAAAAACTGTATACAATATACATATATATGTAAACCATATTTTGTGCTTGCTGATATTGGTGGTTTACCATTGACAGTATCCGTAGAAGGAAAGTTATACAAGAAACTGCAGCAAATCATGTGTGTGACAAATATGCGAATAACGAATGTTGTTGGCACTTCCAGAGGTCTTTACACCTGTTTCAAAAAGGAAACATTAACTCGAGGATTGATGGATTGATTGCACATTAAACTGGGAAATGTTTAGGAGCTTCTCACATCATTATCTGTTATGGTGTCTCAATACAGGCTACACTAATATGAGGGTAATTAAACCAGTGGTACAATGTGGTGGCCAATTGAGTTTTGCGTTTAAGTTTTAACTGTGTTGTTCATGAATATAGTGTTTTATCTACTATGAATGCATCCACCCTACAATGCTGTTATAACCGCAATTAACACAAAATAATGATCAAAGTGCATTATGAGCCACTCTTCACCGTCGTCGATTGTCCCGCGCGGTGGTCAGCTTCTCCTTAATCATTTGGGCACGTAAAGCCTTCCACGGAGTTGATGGACACGTGAAAGGGGACATGTCTTTCATGTCCCCTGAAGACTAATGTCACAGCATTGTCAGTAATTCAACTCGGGTTGGGCTCACCGGAAGCACTTCTGGATCCAGTGAGCTCTTTTTCTTTGACACAAAACATCAAGTCTCCCAGTCATGGCTATCACTTTTTCTCTCTTGCGCATCTGTTTCTTGCTCCTCTTCTTTCTGTCTTTATTTCTTCTCTCCATGAGCTGAACTAATAGCACGGTAGGTTCCACAAACACTGGGCTGTCACATCAACTTCATTGCTGTTGCATTAGATATGACCCTGTCACGACTGCACACATGCTGGAGTGGTAGCTAAAACATATAAGACTGGCCTTAAACTGATTTACGTTGTACCATTCTCTCACATTGGTTCATTTTAAATGCAGGTCAGGATGTCTTCATTGATATCCGTTCAAGGTTCTATCTAAATGTGTCAACATCTGCCATAAAAAAAAACATAATCAGTAAGCTGGCACTGACAGACATCTGGAAATAACTTCCAACTTGCTTGTAAAACGGTGAGATTCCAACGTTCCACTTTCTTCCAGTCTCAAACTTCCATAAAAGCACGGACAGAAAAGTGTCACATCTTATTTTTCTATGATAATGATCTCAAATATGTCTATAACCTGAAATGAAAAGGCCCGTTGAACTCTGAGAAGTGTGTAGTTAACCTTTTTGGGGTTGAAAATAATGATAAGCCCCAGATGTGCGGCATTCTCAGACTGTAACAACCACTGCAGGGAGATTATCTATTGGATCTCGCACTGCGTGGCACACAGGTGCCAAGGCCTCCAGCTATCACTTTAAATTAATTTCACTCAGCCAGCCAACTGTCTTTTATCACTTACGTAAATTCTTAAAGTTATCCATACGACTGCTCTTGATTGCTGACTTAGGCTTGGTGTAGCTACCCACATACTCATTAATTCTCCACAGATGCCAAAGTAAACGGACCAATTTCTGCCAGATGTAGAGCCGGGCCTCTCCGCTTGAGTCAGAATCTGCTTCAGGCCATTTCACATCGTGCAGGCCATGAATTTGGAGCATGCTTGTACATCACTGAGTCCCATTAAAGGGATTAATCATTGTGAAGAGCACTAATATCCACGAGCCACCAGTGATGCTTTTCGTTGCTTCAGCCTTTAGTTTTTCATACATTGATGCTTCACAGATCAAATTGTTTAAATAACAAAAGGCTGATCAGGGGCTGGTTGGTTTTCACATTTCAAACATCCCTCAAATGCCTCAAACCTGCAGTGACGTCATCTGGACTCTTCCCCGCTCGTTCCGTGGCCGCAGTTGAGCCTGCGGGGGTCAAGAGAAAGGGAAGGTTCAGGTTTGGTGAATGGGGGTCAAACCTTAATGTTCTTTCCCAGTGAAGCAAGCAATTGATGTACAACAACAATGGGGTTTCAAGAGTGCATTCGGAAGACAACTTGGAGGAAAACAAAGGAGGGGCCAAAGGCTTGTGATCATGCATCAATGGAAATCATGCCAAGTAGGGCACTTTTCATTTGATGGCGTTTGATGGTCCTGGTCCTGACCACAAAGCATTTCAGGATAGTTCAAGCCTCATCCTTCGTTAAAACTGTTGGAATCTGTGCAGGATTTTGCAATATGCACAACAGGGCTCTTCGCAGTTTGTTTCAGGGAGATACATAGGGAACCTAACTTGACCAATAGGAACACAGTTGAAGCATAAGATAATGTCATTGCACTAAGCAAGTCAACGCCAGAGGTCCCCGCCAGGTATGTTTGGAGCCCCTCCATGAATCACTGCACAAAGCCCCACGCAGTTACTCCTACTGTACGCTCTAACTGAAGGCAGCAGTGGAAGCCTGCCACTGACACGTTAGGCGATTTATCATATAAGCCCCCCCCGCCCCCCCACTCCTCATTCCACTTTACCCCAAACTTTAGCGGAGCGCAGGCCATAGAGCACATCTCCAGGGCCCCTCTACCTACCTCACGGTTCACTGGGTTTGAACTTCCCAGACATAGCAGCAATCTGTACCTCCGCGATACACACCGGGGCCTCGCCCTCGCCAGCCACTCCTCCACTTCGGCTTCCTTCGACGCGCAAAGGGGGGGGGGGTCACCTCTGCGGAGGTCGTAACGCCAACGCACGGAGCTCCCGGAACTCCCGCGCGGCAGACATTTCGCGGCAGGTTGTCGCGCTGCAACGGGATCAAAAAATGTGATCTACACGGTGCAGTGACTTTTAATCTTCGGAGGGAAGAATGACAAAAAGCATTGGGGTGGGGGGGGGGGGTTACTGTGTCACCGAAGGAGTTATCATAACACACTGCCCCCTCCCCCTCTCTGTCCTTTCTATCCCATCTCTGGATCCCACCCTCCCCCTTCTCTGACCGTTCAGGTGCTTCTCATGGCGCAGTGATCAAGGAGCTCGGCCACCTGAGACTTGTGTTGGCTTGCACAGCAGATTAAGGTCTCTCCCCCCCCCCCCCCCACCCCATCCAAATAGGCTTCCGCCCCCCGTCGCCGCAACAAGGCTCCATAAGCCGCTGAATTCCAAGTGCCCTTTAAACACAGTGGTCTGTCAACCTCTTTCCTGCTCCCATTGAGTGAGGCATTGTGTGTCTGGGCCCCGCAGACAGCCGTAAAACAATGCAAAAGCAGCGCTCTCTCACCACTCTGACGGGGGCCGTCTCATTGATGAATCATCATATTATGGCAAAACAACCAAAAGAGCAAAAACAAAAAGGATTCCTGTGTGCGAAAAGAAACCAAACAATGAGGGTATTAATTTTACATCGGGATGACTGTAGCATGTCATTGATGTGGTGTTGATGATGCCGCAAAGGGAGCTCTTGTATTTTGACATTCTCTTTTCATGGCGGGTTTAGTGCTTATTATTGCAACGCTGATGTCATTACATGGCAAGCAAATGCCTGATGAGTGACCTAAGTAGTGAGGCTTGTACAAGACGATCATCATATCAGATATTTCTTACAGAATTACATACGGAACGAGAGAGGAACAAAGCGGATGGCGAGATGACGAAAGCATCGCAGAGTTCCCAAATGAAATGTAAGATGAATCTGTTGTTTGTCTCTCGAGGAGGCAGAATTCCATGAACTAAACATTATGCAAAGGACATTTTAAAGATGTTATTGTTAGCGTGCCAGCAAATAGTTGCTCATTTTACACCCAGTGTGGATGCGTAGCAGTTAACAACTGCTTCATCTGTGCTTCATATTACCCCCCTTATTACATGTAATTTAGCTGATGCTTTTATCCAAAGCTACTTACAAAAAGTGCATTTCAACCGTAGAGATACAAACTCAGAAGAACAAAAAACAAGAAATGGAAAGGATGTTCATTGTTGAAATAACAGTAACTTACTGTCAACAATTATCCAGATTATTTCAATGAACATACTTCTGTGAAACTTCTGTAAAAATTAGATATTTCTAAAAACATGAATATATATATATATACATATATATAATAAAAAGCTTTCATAGGATGCATTGTAAACCCACAGTAATGTACTAATGTACTGTACACAACATGAACTAAAAAAGGTTGAGAATACAGTAATATACAGTGGAAATAGCACTAAATCTAGTCTAGTTGTAGTTACACGAAAGTAAGAAAAAGAGTTAGTAGTTAGGGAAAGTTTCGTTAATTGGTCACATGATCGTATCAATTACTCTAACATAGGGGGGGGGGGGGATATATATTACATTTTAGCAAAGTGAGATCATGTTTTAAATTGACTTTAAAAAGATTGGCCGGAATGGGGGGAGGGGGAAGGCCGAAGGTGTAATAAACTGAAATAAGACATCACACTCTTGAACGCAGTGGGGACGATGGTCTAAACAGGAGCGTCTCTCCCAGACGGGACCTGTCCACCGGGACCACAGTCACGACGCCTCGTGGCTTCTCTCTCGGCGATTGGGTTTCACAGAAAAGTGTATTCCCTCCTGCAGTTGTCTGCAAGCATCCATCCCAACTATAGAAATAGTGGGTGCTGACATTTCTCATCTCCCATTCTTCACCAGCAAGTGTTTTCATGGTGGAATTCCTAAGTTAATGCAGTTGACGAAAGCAGACGAATGCACCTCCTGTTGATCTAATCAATCAGCTTTTTCCGATTGGATGCGTCCACGTGACAAGACCAAGCATTTTCGATGTCAAACCCCGGTAACTTCCTTGAACCTGTTGAACGCAACTCAACCAATCGCAATCATAGCGATTTCCTCCAAGGAACGAGCGGGAAGCAAAGCGGTGACCAGTTTGCTTCGCCGGCCGCTGCCTTTTCCCCGCTGTCACGTAGAGGACTAATCTGGCAGTGATAAGCGGCACAGGCCACGAGCCAGAGACAGCTGCCCAGTATTTGGGATATTAACAGCTGTGTGCTGTAAGCGACCAGTGACTCATGTGATTTAATGACAGTCCGGTAGGGGGTCCTTGGATGTTTCTGCAGGGTCCACTTATAGTTTATTATACACATAAGATTCTGGAGATGGAGCCGTGCGTGTGAGGTCATAGGTAAAGAATCCCCTGGTGTGAGCGCTTGTGTTCAATTTGGTTTATAAAAAATCTTTACGGCCAGGGTTGAGTTTTAATGGATAACCCATGACTATTTTATTTCAGAACGCACTGAATACAGATGTGTGACAAGAGACAATTTTGACTTGGAGTGTGTAGGGGGAATAGTGATCCTGGCTGTGCCCTGTTCCCTCAGTGCTCACATGACGTGTTGCATCCATGTGAGACTTCTTCTTGTTTTTCTGGGTTTACGTCAGGTAGCATCCAGCACGCCTGAGACAGTGTGCCATAGAATATGGTTTTCATATTTATCCCTCCTCTCTTGCCATAGTTAGCCTCCTCTTTGTTTCAGTTTATTAGTTTTTTTAACATCTCCTACTTGGCAGCTTTGGAGGTTTGATGTAAACGTGTCCTGGTTTAAGACGGCGCGAGTTGCATTTACTGAAATCTTGTAAATGTCCTGCTGCAGGACTATAAAGGATTTTCTTAATTTACCATTAATATTAATGTTAAAACCACCTCAGAGATAAACTAGTAAAGAATGCTTGATGGTAAGGGATACTAATTATATGCTAAATCATTGTTGTAAATGTTTCTAAGACCATTTTTTATTTCATGTTTCCACAGTTTTACAGAAACGGGGAAGAAAGTTTAGTAATAAAAGCCCTCCACTTTACAATGGATTATTGGTGTCTTTATTGCATTGATTTACTGTTAAATATCTGATTAGCTTTTCTGCATGAAGCAAGATAAGAATATGATGTTTGGCATCCACTATAGTGAGAATCAGTTTAGAAACCAGCACTTGAGAAGTGATTTCTTCATGCCCTTTTTGCCCTTTAATCAAGCTTTGCATTCATCTATAAGTGACCAGATACATTTTAATTTAATTTAATCATTGGTATCAACCTGCTTGAAAGGAAGAGGAGACATTATAGGATCATTGGAGTCCCCAAAGGCAGTGGGCTGGACAACTGCTGCACTATTTGTGACCAGCGACCAAAAATAACAGTGAGGTCCCAAAGGGGAGAAAAATAGATTACACCACCCAATGAGGGTTTCACTTCCATCATGGATGCCTAGAAAAAGACAAGCTTCACAGGACGGAAATCTGTGATTGCATTCTGGGTGACTCCCCTTGGAAGAGTGCGTTACACATGCACTGTTTCAGGCGAGTTTTCAAATGAAACGTCTACATTACACTGGATGTTATAATTGACAATGCACAATCATTTTTTAACTTTCAGAATGAACCACAAAACCAGAAGTTCTTGCTTCTCGCATGACTGGTTAGATGTTCGGCAGTGAAAGACCAAAAAATCCACCTGGAGAAATGCAGAAGGACTCTCTCGGATGGTGACCCCCGAGTATTTTATTGATTTACATCTCACTCCTTTTACAGATGACTTTAACACAAACAGCCTGTGTGGCAGATTATGGTTACAATGTATAACATAATATTTATGTGTCTATACTTTCTTTCTTTCAGTTTAAGTGGTCACAGGAAGGCTTGTGGTCTGCGTGAGCATCGGTCGGGGGAATCCTGTGCCACCAATCAGCTGGCTTTTGGGCCTCTTTCCCACTGACTTCGCAGTCACCAGCTGGGGCAGCATCCTGACCGCTGTGCACAACAACCCCGAATGCATCGACAGCGATTGGGCTGAGATCGAACTTCCGCTCGAAAACGACACAGAGAACTGTGAGTGGTCCTTTTTATCTGTTCAATAAACGGGGCAAATTTATTTCTCTCTACATTTTAGGATGACGTATCGACGTATCATTTTACGCTTTACACTTTAACTTCCTGTTAAAGTGTGAAAGGATATGTGTTAAGTATTGTATTACTATATACTCTATATCTTTAAATTACTTTGACTGACACCTCGGCCAGAATTTGCTCCTAGATGATATGGTCAGAAATGCAATTTCTGTAGACGGGGTCGGTTTTTCATCCCAAAACCAATGCAACCATCCCCTGGATAATTGCTGGTGTCTTAGCCTCGACCTCGTCACCTTTACCATCTTTCCTTCAAAATGTTCAGGGGCCAACAGAGGAATCCCTGTGTGGGAATGGACGCTTCCCTAAATAAAGCAGATGTTGGCCAAGAGTATAGGATTATTTTACCACATACCAGGGGTGGGTCCTGGGAGGGTCCCATGGTGACAACCCAAGAAATATGATGCCCCCTCCATTATCTGTCTATATATAAACACATACGTGTAGCCAACAGTTAGATACTGTAATCTGATTTGTAAAATAGATGGTTAATGGAGACAAATTGTAAGGATAAGGATATTCTGATGTGCTTTTGTGTGCATGCAAATACTTCATGCTAACCCTGCATAAATAAAAAGAAGTCTGGACAGGCTACATTACAAGAACATACTTTTGACATTGACCAGATACTGGGCAGTCAAGTCTGTAGGGTAGAATATATAATATAATATCATATTGTATCATATATCAATAGCTTGAGAAGAGTTGAGGGTTGGGATATTCAAAGAAAAAAGTGTGACTGGTGCTGTATGGATGAACAAGAAGTGGCACTACCTCCAGTGAGAAATGGAAAATGGAGACAGAGATGGATGATACATAGCTTTGCAGAAGCTACTGTACGTATAATCATCGTGTGAGGCCCCTAGCAGAGCACAGGGCATGGCAGATGTAGTGTCATTCTGTCTAAAGCAGGGCTCATCCTTTCACACGCCCACTGAGCTCGCCGCTATTCTCCGCGCTCAAAAACAGCTTTTCGCCTCATTTCATTCCCTTAGAGCAGGATTTGCAGCACAAAAGGCCTCGAGCGCACACACACACACACAAAGTACTTTATGTCTAAAACCATATTCTGTGTCTTTCACTCAAAGCCCTGAAGCATTAGAATAACATTTTGACAAATAGACATTCCCTTTATTGTTAGACGACTAGATGGATACCCTCCTGTCTGTAGAATGAAGAGGCACAAACGACACCACCTGCTGGAAACTACTCTTTCAAAGGACGGTTTTAGTGGGCCAAGGTGTCCCCTGATGAAGTCCTGGATCTCCCAGACCGAACGATGGCAGCTCCCAGAAGACCCAGAGAACTTTGAGCCACTGATAACCCGGCCTCAGAGATACTAGGACATCTAAAATTAGTGTTGTCGGGAGGTTCCTCGATAAGGAAGATTTCACACTGCACGCTATTGGTCACTTTGTTCAAGTCCAACTGGTGTTGTGTGGGTAAAGTGGAACCATAGTGCGTAATTCAAACATTAACACACACACACACACACACAAATGAAACTGTGCACAGGGTATCATGCACAAATTTGAAAACATCAATCTAACTGCAATACTCACAAAATCATGACCGTGGTTTATTGTTCTGGAGACCCGATGAATAAATGACTGGTACTAAAGCGCTTTTTAGTTATGGTCTGTTATTCTTTCACCTGTTGACCACACATAAGTTAGTGCTCGCCCGTGTTACGGTCATATCCCGAGGCATTCCAAAAGGCCGTGACGGTGGGATGACACTTACTGACGTGCTCTAAGTCCTAAGCACAAAACTTTAAAAATCTCTTTTTAATCTCGTGGTAACCACAGATCTAATTTCAGGCCTCTAACGAAAAAAGAAAAAGGAAGGAACCAAAAAATGCATTCAATTCTAACTCATAATTCAACCAGATTGTTTCAAAACAATGCAAGTCAGGTTTCTTCTTTGAATCAGAGGAATAGCGAGACTACTTTCAGCTGTCCACTTTGACCTTATCTCCAGATATATGTAGACAACCAGTCTGTGTAGCCTATTTAATCATGTTATCAGCATGTGTTTATCTGTGTGTGTGTGTGTGTGTGCATGTTTGTTTCTGTGCTTGCTGTACCCGTGCAATGCAGATTTGGGTGATACATATATTTGGTGCGGCAAAGTCGGCTCTGACGCAAGATTATCGTTTGAGGCGACTATCTTATACACACCTTCAAAGGAACTGGTATCCACACATCTAATCTCGGTTCCTCAAGTCTCTACGAAGTCGTGTTGGACTTGAATTGTATCATGTAGTCCAATGATTTGATAACAGATATGATTTGACAAAGGAAAAAAAAGAAAAAAACAGGAAACAAAGTCTGGTAATAGGAACTACTTTTCCCTTTGTAGATGACAAACACTCCATCCAAAAAAAGGCACTGGCGATCGAAACATTTATAAAGAAATACATTTTATGACCATCCATCACTCATAACAACCTCCAATACTGTGCATGAGCTATAACCTTTGGCAGGTTCACGACATCGGAGCCTCACAACAAAAGGTTCACCGCCTCCTTCCCACCACCTCCACCCACTTCCAGCCAAACGGGAGGAGGAGGGGGGGGGGGGGGGGGCGTCATGCCTGTTTCAAATCCCAAACTGCGTAAATCCTGTGGCATGAGTCCATGAAGCAGTGCCGGGTAAATAGGACAGTGTTTTGGGGATTAGCCCCAGTCCAGGTGGTCTTCATTTAACCTCCCCCCCCCTGCCCCCACGAGGGGGCTTGGAGCTGCTGTAAGACCTCGGCGCATGGTTTTTTTTTTTTCGCAGCTTCCACCCGGTTTTGATCTTCCATCTCGGTTGGTGTTTTTGTATACGTCTCAGACTTGGGCAGCAAGCGCCGCCCGGGAAACAGAGTAGAATCTTTATTAGGCCCGATGGGGCCAGTGATGGACTGCATGTCTTTTCCCTCTGTTGTGCAGCAGTGGTATCAGGTTATCACCGCAAAATTAGAACGAATGATGTGGCAGAGCAAAGCGGACGTGGATGGAACTTTTGAGCTGTCGCGTGAACTGGCATGAAATTCTCTTTTGTCAAAACGTATTCGTCTCTTGTTCGTCTTAGAACATGGCTGTTGAGTAGAAAATAACACTAAAGACGAATTAGAAATTAAAGGAGAAGTCAAGCTAGTAACAGCTAAAACATCAATGCACAACTACGGCAACGATAAAGATCGACTGAAGGGCAGGACAAAGTCAGGTCAAGGTTTTCCGAGTATGTCCTCCGCTGTACATCTTTCTCAGCTCCTTAAATGGGCGTTCAAGGTATTGTCCCTCTGCTAGTTAGGGCCTGAGCCGACTGAAAGTCGGGCGAAAGCCCTATTGAAATTGCAAGAATTATTATTAGGGCCTGAGCCGACTGAAAGTCGGGCGAAAGCCCTATTGAAATTGCAAGAATTATTAGGGCCTGAGCCGACTGAAAGTCGGGCGAAAGCCCTATTGAAATTGCAAGAATTATTATTAGGGCCTGAGCCGACTGCAAGTCGGGCGAAAGCCCTATTGAAATTGCAAGAATTATTATTTTTCTTCGTTATTATTTCGCCACTTCGAACGCACTTTTGGGGACTTTATCATGTTCAAAAACTCTTGAATTTTTGCACGCGCATCAGAAGTGCGCAAAATTGACGTATGATTCGGGTCCCGCAATTAGAGGAGAGAAAAAAGAACTCTCTAGCGCCCCCCAAAGTGGCCGCAATGTTAATTTTTTTTTTTACTTTTACCGATCGACTTGGAACCTTTTCACACAGGTTCTCTTGGATGTGCTGTACACAAAAAAAATTATGGTATGCAAATGCGCCTACCGTTTTATGGCCGCCATTTTGAATTTTGTGAAAAACACGTTTTTGCGAACTCCTCCCAGACGCTTGGTCCGATTCTTACGAAATCTTCGGCAAAATGATCGTTGGCTCGATGCGATCAAAAGTTATTGAAAGAATGTTGATATCTCATTTTTCAATAAAGTTATGGACCAATGAAGTTTATAGGTTTGTGTCCTGAAAATTCAAAGGCCTATAACTTTTTTTTTTTCTAACCGTCATTTTCACCAAATTTTGAGGACATGTTCACAATGAGTCCTAGAACATCCCCAAATTTTCCCAGAATATTTGAACATTAGGGGGCGCTGTGGTGATTCTGTGTATTTTTGGCCATTTCCTTCAATTTTTGCATTTACAAATGAACGAACTCCTCCGAGAGTTTAAATCCGATCCATTTCAAAATCTGGCAACTGGTTCCTGACACCCTTGGGGTCAAAAGTTATTAAAATCAAGAGTTTTCATAAAACTACCTGGGCGTGAGCTTGCGTGCAGTTTGGACAATTTTGGAAGATTTTTTTCCAAAATGTAAAATGGTATAACTCCAAGGAACATTGATATTTCTGGCTATAAATGTATATTCATGATGCTTGTGTAGGCCTTTAAGTAATGCCATGCAGTGATTTTCGAAAAAGTATAGCGCCACCTATTGGCTTAGGTCAATGCAAAGTTTCTACATTTACATGTCCATTTCCTAGCCCTTTAATCTGATCAACTTCAAATCTGGGAATATAAGACGTAAGACTGTGACGATGGCTCACAGTGAGAATTGGGAGTTTTGGACCAACTTTGTTGCTGTGGCGACGACATATTCGCATGAAAGTTCAAGCACATCTTCTGAGCCTCGGCACACTCCAAAACTCTTGAAAACCTCTGTGAGTATCCTACGTGATGACCTTTACAGACCTGATGTGCAGTTTTGGATCAAAAGTGAAAAATTGCCTCCATTGCGCCCCCTGGAAGATTTTGACGAAGCCCCGCCCGCATCCTGTTTGACCGACAAGTCCGCTGATTTTTTACCAAATGTATTAAAGGGAGACTTAAAAAAGTCTCTGAGGAATTTTCTCTAAAGCAAACAGGAAGGCAGTTATAATTTTTTTAGTGTGAATATTCCCTGTATTTTTGGCGGAGAGTGACCAATCCTATTTGAGTGAGTTTTCGAATTCTCAAAGCCATCTGGAAGTATAGCTCAGTCACTAAGGTGTTGGCCCCCCGATGCAATGGTCGTGAGATCGTGTCCCGGCGAAATCAATTTTTAGGGCCTGAGCCGACTGAAAGTCGGGCGAAAGCCCTATTGAAATTGCAAGAATTATTAGGGCCTGAGCCGACTGAAAGTCGGGCGAAAGCCCTATTGAAATTGCAAGAATTATTATTATTATTATTTCGCCACTTCGAACGCACTTTTGGGGACTTCATCATGTTCAAAAACTCTTGAATTTTTGCACGCGCATCAGAAGTGCGCAAAATTGATGTATGATTGGGGTCCCGCAATTAGAGGAGAAAAAAAAGAACTCTCTAGCGCCCCCCAAAGTGGCCGCAATGTTAATTGATTTTTTTACTTTTACCGATCGACCTGGAACCTTTTCACACAGGTGCTCTTGGATGTGCTGTACACAAAAAAAATTATGGTATGCAAATGCGCCTACCGTTTTATGGCCGCCATTTTGAATTTTGTGAAAAACACGTTTTTGCGAACTCCTCCCAGACGCTTGATCCGATTCTTACGAAATCTTCGGCAAAATGATCGTTGGCTCGATGCGATCAAAAGTTATTGAAAGAATGTTGATATCTCATTTTTCAATAAAGTTATGGACCAATGAAGTTTGTAGGTTTGTGTCCTGAAAGTTCAAAGTCCTATAACTTTTTTTTTTCCAACCCCCATTTTCACCAAATTTTGAGGACATGTTCACAATGAGTCCTAGAACATCCCCAAATTTTCCCAGAATATTTGAACATTAGGGGGCGCTGTAGTGATTCTGTGTATTTTTGGCCATTTCCTTCAATTTTTGCATTTACAAACGAACGAACTCCTCCGAGAGTTTAAATCCGATCCATTTAAAAATCTGGCAACTGGTTCCTGACACCCTTGGGGTCAAAAGTTATTAAAATCAAGAGTTTTCATAAAACTACCTGGGCGTGAGCTTGCGTGCAGTTTGGACAATTTTGGAAGATTTTTTTCCAAAATGTAAAATGGTATAACTCCAAGGAACATTGATATTTCTGGCTATAAATGTATATTCATGATGCTTGTGTAGGCCTTTAAGTAATGCCATGCAGTGATTTTCGAAAAAGTATAGCGCCACCTATTGGCTTAGGTCAATGCAAAGTTTCTACATTTACATGTCCATTTCCTAGCCCTTTAATCCCATCAACTTCAAATCTGGGAATATAAGACGTAAGACTGTGACGATGGCTCACAGTGAGAATTGGGAGTTTTGGACCAACTTTGTGGCTGTGACGTCGCCATATTCGCATGAAAGTTCAAGCACATCTTCTGAGCCTCGGCACACTCCAAAACTCTTGAAAACCTCTGTGAGTATCCTACGTGATGACCTTTACAGACCTGATGTGCAGTTTTGGATCAAAAGTGAAAAATTGCCTCCATTGCGCCCCCTGGAAGATTTTGACGACGCCCCGCCCGCACCCTGTTTGACTGACAAGTCCGCTGATTTTTTACCAAATGTATTAAAGGGAGACTTAAAAAAGTCTCTGAGGAATTTTCTCTAAAACAAACAGGAAGGCAGTTATAATTTTTATAGTGTGAATATTACCTGTATTTTTGGCGGAGAGTGACCAATCCTATTTCAATGACTTTTCGAATTCTAAAATCCATCTGGAAGAATAGCTCAGTGAGTAAGGTGTTGGCCCCCCGACGCTATGGTCGTGGGATCGACTCCCGGCGAAATTATTTTTTTTTCTTCTTTTTTTAAACGTGTGTCCGGCTGATCTAACGGACAAAATGATTCAGTTTACTCTCCTTGCTGAGGTTATGGACTTTGTACACTTAAGAGCAGGTATGTCAAACTCGTTTCAGTTTAAGGCCAGAAACTGCTCCGTGGCCGCGCATACAGCTGACAGAAGAAGGTAAGGCTGATGCAGGACAGCTGGCTCACGGCGCAGCCGTTTGGCAGCGTGTCGCGGGTTTGACATATCTAACCTAGACAAATAACACGGACAGTTCAATATATTTACATCTGGATTTAAATACACGTATTCTGCAACATACGGGTGGAGATGCAAACACGTTTGGTGATGTAAATAGATGTTACGGGGAAATTTTAAGTTAAAGAACTTCATCACCCAGAATTCCCTATTCTTGGTTGACGGACATGCGCAGACTACGTGCGCACAGCCGCGCACGTAGTCTGCGCATGTTCCGGTTTTGTGTTGAACAGGCAAAGTATCACCGCTCCGTATTTTAAACTGCTAACTACACACCTATACTTCAGGAACTATTACTACTATGTGGATGTAAGCAAAGTGTTCTCATTCCCTCTTGGATGTGTGCAGCCAGTGAGGTACGTTTTGTTTAAGGGCTTGTTATATCTGCTCGACGGCACGGACAGCTAACTGGGATAGCGAGTGGAGCTAGCGGCTGCCGGATGGAGCAGCCAGTCAGCCAGCTTGCTAACTACACACCGGTGCTTACGTCCACATGTACTCAACGAAGTGGAAACGCCTTTGACGGTGAGTGATTACGTTTTCCTTGTGCGTTCTCCAGTCTCACCCAGCATACGTCTTTTAGCTAAGCTAACTACGGTAGCTTTACAGCGTCAAAAGACACCTCTTCACGCTATTAACGCCACTTTGTTTACGTTTCCGTGTGCCCTAAATAACTTGGCCCGATTGAATCACTTTATTTACACACTGAGTAGAACCGTGCTCGCAGCAGCTAACTAACTACTTTGTTGTTTAAAAGCGTCAGCTAAATGACACGTAATGTAATGTGCGTCTTCAATGCTTTTCAATATGTTATATATTCATTTCCTTCACAATGAGCATGAATCTAACATTAAATTATATGATTCATATGCCCCTCATTCCAATGAAATAATATACACACGTCAAGCTCATTATGGAGTTGAAACAACAAATTACTAAACTGTAAACAGTTAATATAAGAGAAAAAAATATTGTAATCAAGATAAATGTTTTTCAAAATGTGTGATTAACTAGTTAATTGTCTATAATCTGTTGACAGCCCTAATCGTATTCTGATAATACACCAAATACTACTGTAACTCTCTGCTGGCAGGTCTCCCTGCTGCCGCCATTCGACCACTGCAGCTCATCCAGAATGCAGCAGCTCGACTGGTCTTCAACCTTCCAAAATACTCCCACACCACTTCTCCGCTCTCTTCTTTGGATACGAGTGGCTGCCCGCATGCAGTTCAAAGCATTGGTACTGACGGACCACGCTGTGAATGGATCGGGAGCAGTCTACATCCGGGACATGGTGAAACCCTGCATCCCAACCCACGCACTCCGATCTGCATCTGGCAAGCTGCTTGTTCCTCCCTCACTGAGAGAAAAGCACTCGACGAGATGGCGACTCTTTGCTGTCCTGCTCCCAGATGGTGGAATGAGCTCTCTGATGACATCAGGACCGCAGAGAGCCTCTACATCTTCCGTCGAAAACTCAAGACACACCTTTTTAGACTCTACCTTGACTAAAACACTAGCAAACCGTAGCACTAACAAATGGTAGCACTTAAATTGTACTTATAATGCCACTTATCTTTAACATGTTTTGGGCGGTGATTTATTCAGTCATGTTTAGTCATATTTTGTTTTTTTTACTTGTCAATATGGTTTGGTACATGCCGAGTTAATCAATACACATTCTAAAGTGCAACGTCCATATGTGAATAAGAGTTGTATACGTTTATCATAGTCAACATGGTGTGGAAATATCCCTTATGTAGTTGGTCAATAGGAACTATAGTAGGCAGAAATAACAGCTAAGGTAATTACAGGTGGATATTTCTGGGAATTAACCTTGATTGAGACTGCATCTATGATATCTAAGATATACAGGACAAGAAAAATGCACTGGATGTGTATATGTGTTGAATCAATTATACAGACGCAAACTGGAGAACGAGACAAGTGTTGCTGTGATACTTATTGTGGTCATCGTGCCCGAGACCCGTAACAATTACTCCGCAGGTCTTTTGCAGCGGGGCAACAGCCCGGCGTCGGTGGATTCCGTTCGCGAGGCCGCAGATTCAGGTTTGAATGGAAGCCCCGAGAGTGATTTGTTTAGTCTCTTTAGTCTTTTTTGACCCGCGAGCCCGGCCGACCGCCGCCCCACCCCGACGTGCGAGAATAGGCGAAGGCCCGTTCATCGCTGCTTGCAGCTTTAATTATTATTATTATTATTTCGCCACTTCGAACGCACTTTCGGGGACTTCATCATGTTCAAAAACTCTTGAATTTTTGCACGCGCATCAGAAGTGCGCAAAATTGACGTATGATTCGGGTCCCGCAATTAGAGGAGAAGAAAAAGAACTCTCTAGCGCCCCCCAAAGTGGCCGCAATGTTAATTTTTTTTTTTACTTTCACCGATCGACTTGGAACCTTTTCACACAGGTTCTCTTGGATGTGCTGTACACAAAAATAATTATGGTATGCAAATGCGCCTACCGTTTTATGGCCGCCATTTTGAATTTTGTGAAAAACACGTTTTTGCGAACTCCTCCCAGACGCTTGGTCCGATTCTTACGAAATCTTCGGCAAAATGATCGTTGGCTTGATGCGATCAAAAGTTATCGAAAGAATGTTGATATCTCATTTTTCAATAAAGTTATGGACCAATGAAGTTTGTAGGTTTGTGTCCTGAAAATTCAAAGGCCTATAACTTTTTTTTTTTCTAACCGTCATTTTCACCAAATTTTGAGGACATGTTCACAATGAGTCCTAGAACATCCCCAAATTTTCCCAGAATATTTGAACATTAGGGGGTGCTGTGGTGATTCTGTGTATTTTTGGCCATTTCCTTCAATTTTTGCATTTACAAACGAACAAACTCCTCCGAGAGTTTAAATCCGATCCATTTCAAAATCTGGCAACTGGTTCCTGACACCCTTGGGGTCAAAAGTTATTAAAATCAAGAGTTTTCATAAAACTACCTGGGCGTGAGCTTGCGTGCAGTTTGGACAATTTTTGAAGATTTTTTTCCAAAATGTAAAATGGTATAACTCCAAGGAACATTGATATTTCTGGCTATAAATGTATATTCATGATGCTTGTGTAGGCCTTTAAGTAATGCCATGCAGTGATTTTCGAAAAAGTATAGCGCCACCTATTGGCTTAGGTCAATGCAAAGTTTCTACATTTACATGTCCATTTCCCAGCCCTTTAATCTGATCAACTTCAAATCTGGGAATATAAGACGTAAGACTGTGACGATGGCTCACAGTGAGAATTGGGAGTTTTGGACCAACTTTGTTGCTGTGGCGACGACATATTCACATGAAAGTTCAAGCACATCTTCTGCGCCTCGGCAGACTCCAAAACTCTTGAAAACCTCTGTGAGTATCCTACGTGATGACCTTTACAGACCTGATGTGCAGTTTTGGATCAAAAGTGAAAAATTGCCTCCATTGCGCCCCCTGGAAGATTTTGACGAAGCCCCGCCCGCACCCTGTTTGACCGACAAGTCCGCTGATTTTTTACCAAATGTATTAAAGGGAGACTTAAAAAAGTCTCTGAGGAATTTTCTCTAAAACAAACAGGAAGGCAGTTATAATTTTTTTAGTGTGAATATTTCCTGTATTTTTGGCGGAGAGTGACCGATCCTATTTCAGTGAGTTTTCGAATTCTCAAATCCATCAGAAGGTTTAGCTCTCCTGGTAAGAAACCGCCCCCCCGATCCTATGGTCGTGAGATCGTGTCCCGGCGAAATCAATTTTTTTTTTTCCTCCTCTTTTTAAACGCGTGTCTTCTGATCTAACGAACAAAATGATTCAGTTTACTCTCCTTGCTGAGGTTATGGACTTTGTACACTTAAGAGCAGGTATGTCAAACTCGTTTCAGTTTAAGGCCAGAAACTGCTCCGTGGCCGCGCATACAGCTGACAGAAGAAGGTAAGGCTGATGCAGGACAGCTGGCTCACGGCGCAGCCGTTTGGCAGCGTGTCGCGGGTTTGACATATCTAACCTAGACAAATAACACGGACAGTTCAATATATTTACATCTGGATTTAAATACACGTATTCTGCAACATACGGGTGGAGATGCAAACACGTTTGGTGATGTAAATAGATGTTACGGGGAAATTTTAAGTTAAAGAACTTCATCACCCAGAATTCCCTATTCTTGGTTGACGGACATGCGCAGACTACGTGCGCACAGCCGCGCACGTAGTCTGCGCATGTTCCGGTTTTGTGTTGAACAGGCAAAGTATCACCGCTCCGTATTTTAAACTGCTAACTACACACCTATACTTCAGGAACTATTACTACTATGTGGATGTAAGCAAAGTGTTCTCATTCCCTCTTGGATGTGTGCAGCCAGTGAGGTACGTTTTGTTTAAGGGCTTGTTATATCTGCTCGACGGCACGGACAGCTAACTGGGATAGCGAGTGGAGCTAGCGGCTGCCGGATGGAGCAGCCAGTCAGCCAGCTTGCTAACTACACACCGGTGCTTACGTCCACATGTACTCAACGAAGTGGAAACGCCTTTGACGGTGAGTGATTACGTTTTCCTTGTGCGTTCTCCAGTCTCACCCAGCATACGTCTTTTAGCTAAGCTAACTACGGTAGCTTTACAGCGTCAAAAGACACCTCTTCACGCTATTAACGCCACTTTGTTTACGTTTCCGTGTGCCCTAAATAACTTGGCCCGATTGAATCACTTTATTTACACACTGAGTAGAACCGTGCTCGCAGCAGCTAACTAACTACTTTGTTGTTTAAAAGCGTCAGCTAAATGACACGTAATGTAATGTGCGTCTTCAATGCTTTTCAATATGTTATATATTCATTTCCTTCACAATGAGCATGAATCTAACATTAAATGATATGATTCATATGCCCCTCATTCCAATGAAATAATATACACACGTCAAGCTCATTATGGAGTTGAAACAACAAATTACTAAACTGTAAACAGTTAATATAAGAGAAAAAAATATTGTAATCAAGATAAATGTTTTTCAAAATGTGTGATTAACTAGTTAATTGTCTATAATCTGTTGACAGCCCTAATCGTATTCTGATAATACACCAAATACTACTGTAACTCTCTGCTGGCAGGTCTCCCTGCTGCCGCCATTCGACCACTGCAGCTCATCCAGAATGCAGCAGCTCGACTGGTCTTCAACCTTCCAAAATACTCCCACACCACTTCTCCGCTCTCTTCTTTGGATACGAGTGGCTGCCCGCATGCAGTTCAAAGCATTGGTACTGACGGACCACGCTGTGAATGGATCGGGACCAGTCTACATCCGGGACATGGTGAAACCCTGCATCCCAACCCACGCACTCCGATCTGCATCTGGCAAGCTGCTTGTTCCTCCCTCACTGAGAGAAAAGCACTCGACGAGATGGCGACTCTTTGCTGTCCTGCTCCCAGATGGTGGAATGAGCTCTCTGATGACATCAGGACCGCAGAGAGCCTCTACATCTTCCGTCGAAAACTCAAGACACACCTTTTTAGACTCTACCTTGACTAAAACACTAGCAAACCGTAGCACTAACAAATGGTAGCACTTAAATTGTACTTATAATGCCACTTATCTTTAACATGTTTTGGGCGGTGATTTATTCAGTCATGTTTAGTCATATTTTGTTTTTTTTACTTGTCAATATGGTTTGGTACATGCCGAGTTAATCAATACACATTCTAAAGTGCAACGTCCATATGTGAATAAGAGTTGTATACGTTTATCATAGTCAACATGGTGTGGAAATATCCCTTATGTAGTTGGTCAATAGGAACTATAGTAGGCAGAAATAACAGCTAAGGTAATTACAGGTGGATATTTCTGGGAATTAACCTTGATTGAGACTGCATCTATGATATCTAAGATATACAGGACAAGAAAAATGCACTGGATGTGTATATGTGTTGAATCAATTATACAGACGCAAACTGGAGAACGAGACAAGTGTTGCTGTGATACTTATTGTGGTCATCGTGCCCGAGACCCGTAACAATTACTCCGCAGGTCTTTTGCAGCGGGGCAACAGCCCGGCGTCGGTGGATTCCGTTCGCGAGGCCGCAGATTCAGGTTTGAATGGAAGCCCCGAGAGTGATTTGTTTAGTCTCTTTAGTCTTTTTTGACCCGCGAGCCCGGCCGACCGCCGCCCCACCCCGACGTGCGAGAATAGGCGAAGGCCCGTTCATCGCTGCTTGCAGCTTTAATTTTTTTTTTTCCTCCTCTTTTTAAACGCGTGTCTTCTGATCTAACGAACAAAATGATTCAGTTTACTCTCCTTGCTGAGGTTATGGACTTTGTACACTTAAGAGCAGGTATGTCAAACTCGTTTCAGTTTAAGGCCAGAAACTGCTCCGTGGCCGCGCATACAGCTGACAGAAGAAGGTAAGGCTGATGCAGGACAGCTGGCTCACGGCGCAGCCGTTTGGCAGCGTGTCGCGGGTTTGACATATCTAACCTAGACAAATAACACGGACAGTTCAATATATTTACATCTGGATTTAAATACACGTATTCTGCAACATACGGGTGGAGATGCAAACACGTTTGGTGATGTAAATAGATGTTACGGGGAAATTTTAAGTTAAAGAACTTCATCACCCAGAATTCCCTATTCTTGGTTGACGGACATGCGCAGACTACGTGCGCACAGCCGCGCACGTAGTCTGCGCATGTTCCGGTTTTGTGTTGAACAGGCAAAGTATCACCGCTCCGTATTTTAAACTGCTAACTACACACCTATACTTCAGGAACTATTACTACTATGTGGATGTAAGCAAAGTGTTCTCATTCCCTCTTGGATGTGTGCAGCCAGTGAGGTACGTTTTGTTTAAGGGCTTGTTATATCTGCTCGACGGCACGGACAGCTAACTGGGATAGCGAGTGGAGCTAGCGGCTGCCGGATGGAGCAGCCAGTCAGCCAGCTTGCTAACTACACACCGGTGCTTACGTCCACATGTACTCAACGAAGTGGAAACGCCTTTGACGGTGAGTGATTACGTTTTCCTTGTGCGTTCTCCAGTCTCACCCAGCATACGTCTTTTAGCTAAGCTAACTACGGTAGCTTTACAGCGTCAAAAGACACCTCTTCACGCTATTAACGCCACTTTGTTTACGTTTCCGTGTGCCCTAAATAACTTGGCCCGATTGAATCACTTTATTTACACACTGAGTAGAACCGTGCTCGCAGCAGCTAACTAACTACTTTGTTGTTTAAAAGCGTCAGCTAAATGACACGTAATGTAATGTGCGTCTTCAATGCTTTTCAATATGTTATATATTCATTTCCTTCACAATGAGCATGAATCTAACATTAAATGATATGATTCATATGCCCCTCATTCCAATGAAATAATATACACACGTCAAGCTCATTATGGAGTTGAAACAACAAATTACTAAACTGTAAACAGTTAATATAAGAGAAAAAAATATTGTAATCAAGATAAATGTTTTTCAAAATGTGTGATTAACTAGTTAATTGTCTATAATCTGTTGACAGCCCTAATCGTATTCTGATAATACACCAAATACTACTGTAACTCTCTGCTGGCAGGTCTCCCTGCTGCCGCCATTCGACCACTGCAGCTCATCCAGAATGCAGCAGCTCGACTGGTCTTCAACCTTCTGAAATACTCCCACACCACACCGCTTCTCCCTTCACTTCATTGGTTACCAGTGGCTGCCCGCATCCAGTTCAAAGCATTGGTACTGACGGACCACGCTGTGAATGGATCGGGACCAGTCTACATCCGGGACATGGTGAAACCCTGCATCCCAACCCACGCACTCCGATCTGCATCTGGCAAGCTGCTTGTTCCTCCCTCACTGAGAGAAAAGCACTCGACGAGATGGCGACTCTTTGCTGTCCTGCTCCCAGATGGTGGAATGAGCTCTCTGATGACATCAGGACCGCAGAGAGCCTCTCCATCTTCCGTCGAAAACTCAAGACACACCTTTTTAGACTCTACCTTGACCAAAACACTAGCAAACCGTAGCACTAACAAATGGTAGCACTTAAATTGTACTTATAATGCCACTTATCTTTAACATGTTTTGGGCGGTGATTTATTCAGTCATGTTTAGTCATATTTTGTTTTTTTTACTTGTCAATATGGTTTGGTACATGCCGAGTTAATCAATACACATTCTAAAGTGCAACGTCCATATGTGAATAAGAGTTGTATACGTTTATCATAGTCAATATGGTATGGAAATATCCCTTATGTAGTTGGTCAATAGGAACTATAGTAGGCAGAAATAACAGCTAAGGTAATTACAGGTGGATATTTCTGGGAATTAACCTTGATTGAGACTGCATCTATGATATCTAAGATATACAGGACAAGAAAAATGCACTGGATGTGTATATGTGTTGAATCAATTATACAGACGCAAACTGGAGAACGAGACAAGTGTTGCTGTGATACTTATTGTGGTCATCGTGCCCGAGACCCGTAACAATTACTCCGCAGGTCTTTTGCAGCGGGGCAACAGCCCGGCGTCGGTGGATTCCGTTCGCGAGGCCGCAGATTCAGGTTTGAATGGCAGCCCCGAGAGTGATTCGTTTAGTCTCTTTAGTCTTTTTTGACCCGCGAGCCCGGCCGACCGCCGCCCCACCCCGACGCGCGAGAATAGGCGAAGGCCCGTTCATCGCTGCTTGCAGCTTTAATCTTTTTCTTATTATTTCGCCACTTCGAACGCACTTTTGGGGACTTCATCATGTTCAAAAACTCTTGAATTTTTGCACGCGCATCAGAAGTGCGCAAAATTGACGTATGATTCGGGTCCCGCAATTAGAGGAGAGAAAAAAGAACTCTCTAGCGCCCCCCAAAGTGGCCGCAATGTTAATTTTTTTTTTTACTTTTACCGATCGACTTGGAACCTTTTCACACAGGTTCTCTTGGATGTGCTGTACACAAAAAAAATTATGGTATGCAAATGCGCCTACCGTTTTATGGCCGCCATTTTGAATTTTGTGAAAAACACGTTTTTGCGAACTCCTCCCAGACGCTTGGTCCGATTCTTACGAAATCTTCGGCAGAATGATCGTTGGCTCGATGCGATCAAAAGTTATTGAAAGAATGTTGATATCTCATTTTTCAATAAAGTTATGGACCAATGAAGTTTGTAGGTTTGTGTCCTGAAAGTTCAAAGGCCTATAACTTTTTTTTTTCCAACCCCCATTTTCACCAAATTTTGAGGACATGTTCACAATGAGTCCTAGAACATCCCCAAATTTTCCCAGAATATTTGAACATTAGGGGGCGCTGTGGTGATTCTGTGTATTTTTGGCCATTTCCTTCAATTTTTGCATTTACAAACGAACGAACTCCTCCGAGAGTTTAAATCCGATCCATTTCAAAATCTGGCAACTGGTTCCTGACACCCTTGGGGTCAAAAGTTATTAAAATCAAGAGTTTTCATAAAACTTCCTGGGCGTGAGATTGCGTGCAGTTTGGACAATTTTGGAAGATTTTTTTCCAAAATGTAAAATGGTATAACTCCAAGGAACATTGATATTTCTGGCTATAAATGTATATTCATGATGCTTGTGTAGGCCTTTAAGTAATGCCATGCAGTGATTTTCGAAAAAGTATAGCGCCACCTATTGGCTTAGGTCAATGCAAAGTTTCTACATTTACATGTCCATTTCCTAGCCCTTTAATCTGATCAACTTCAAATCTGGGAATATAAGACGTAAGACTGTGACGATGGCTCACAGTGAGAATTGGGAGTTTTGGACCAACTTTGTTGCTGTGGCGACGACATATTCACATGAAAGTTCAAGCACATCTTCTGCGCCTCGGCAGACTCCAAAACTCTTGAAAACCTCTGTGAGTATCCTACGTGATGACCTTTACAGACCTGATGTGCAGTTTTGGATCAAAAGTGAAAAATTGCCTCCATTGCGCCCCCTGGAAGATTTTGACGAAGCCCCGCCCGCACCCTGTTTGACCGACAAGTCCGCTGATTTTTTACCAAATGTATTAAAGGGAGACTTAAAAAAGTCTCTGAGGAATTTTCTCTAAAACAAACAGGAAGGCAGTTATAATTTTTTTAGTGTGAATATTTCCTGTATTTTTGGCGGAGAGTGACCGATCCTATTTCAGTGAGTTTTCGATTTCTCAAACCCATCAGAAGGTTTAGCTCTCCTGGTAAGAAACCGCCCCCCCGATCCTATGGTCGTGAGATCGTGTCCCGGCGAAATCAATTTTTTTTTTTTCCTCCTCTTTTTAAACGCGTGTCTTCTGATCTAACGAACAAAATGATTCAGTTTACTCTCCTTGCTGAGGTTATGGACTTTGTACACTTAAGAGCAGGTATGTCAAACTCGTTTCAGTTTAAGGCCAGAAACTGCTCCGTGGCCGCGCATACAGCTGACAGAAGAAGGTAAGGCTGATGCAGGACAGCTGGCTCACGGCGCAGCCGTTTGGCAGCGTGTCGCGGGTTTGACATATCTAACCTAGACAAATAACACGGACAGTTCAATATATTTACATCTGGATTTAAATACACGTATTCTGCAACATACGGGTGGAGATGCAAACACGTTTGGTGATGTAAATAGATGTTACGGGGACATTTTAAGTTAAAGAACTTCATCACCCAGAATTCCCTATTCTTGGTTGACGGACATGCGCAGACTACGTGCGCACAGCCGCGCACGTAGTCTGCGCATGTTCCGGTTTTGTGTTGAACAGGCAAAGTATCACCGCTCCGTATTTTAAACTGCTAACTACACACCTATACTTCAGGAACTATTACTACTATGTGGATGTAAGCAAAGTGTTCTCATTCCCTCTTGGATGTGTGCAGCCAGTGAGGTACGTTTTGTTTAAGGGCTTGTTATATCTGCTCGACGGCACGGACAGCTAACTGGGATAGCGAGTGGAGCTAGCGGCTGCCGGATGGAGCAGCCAGTCAGCCAGCTTGCTAACTACACACCGGTGCTTACGTCCACATGTACTCAACGAAGTGGAAACGCCTTTGACGGTGAGTGATTACGTTTTCCTTGTGCGTTCTCCAGTCTCACCCAGCATACGTCTTTTAGCTAAGCTAACTACGGTAGCTTTACAGCGTCAAAAGACACCTCTTCACGCTATTAACGCCACTTTGTTTACGTTTCCGTGTGCCCTAAATAACTTGGCCCGATTGAATCACTTTATTTACACACTGAGTAGAACCGTGCTCGCAGCAGCTAACTAACTACTTTGTTGTTTAAAAGCGTCAGCTAAATGACACGTAATGTAATGTGCGTCTTCAATGCTTTTCAATATGTTATATATTCATTTCCTTCACAATGAGCATGAATCTAACATTAAATGATATGATTCATATGCCCCTCATTCCAATGAAATAATATACACACGTCAAGCTCATTATGGAGTTGAAACAACAAATTACTAAACTGTAAACAGTTAATATAAGAGAAAAAAATATTGTAATCAAGATAAATGTTTTTCAAAATGTGTGATTAACTAGTTAATTGTCTATAATCTGTTGACAGCCCTAATCGTATTCTGATAATACACCAAATACTACTGTAACTCTCTGCTGGCAGGTCTCCCTGCTGCCGCCATTCGACCACTGCAGCTCATCCAGAATGCAGCAGCTCGACTGGTCTTCAACCTTCCAAAATACTCCCACACCACTTCTCCGCTCTCTTCTTTGGATACGAGTGGCTGCCCGCATGCAGTTCAAAGCATTGGTACTGACGGACCACGCTGTGAATGGATCGGGAGCAGTCTACATCCGGGACATGGTGAAACCCTGCATCCCAACCCACGCACTCCGATCTGCATCTGGCAAGCTGCTTGTTCCTCCCTCACTGAGAGAAAAGCACTCGACGAGATGGCGACTCTTTGCTGTCCTGCTCCCAGATGGTGGAATGAGCTCTCTGATGACATCAGGACCGCAGAGAGCCTCTACATCTTCCGTCGAAAACTCAAGACACACCTTTTTAGACTCTACCTTGACTAAAACACTAGCAAACCGTAGCACTAACAAATGGTAGCACTTAAATTGTACTTATAATGCCACTTATCTTTAACATGTTTTGGGCGGTGATTTATTCAGTCATGTTTAGTCATATTTTGTTTTTTTTACTTGTCAATATGGTTTGGTACATGCCGAGTTAATCAATACACATTCTAAAGTGCAACGTCCATATGTGAATAAGAGTTGTATACGTTTATCATAGTCAACATGGTGTGGAAATATCCCTTATGTAGTTGGTCAATAGGAACTATAGTAGGCAGAAATAACAGCTAAGGTAATTACAGGTGGATATTTCTGGGAATTAACCTTGATTGAGACTGCATCTATGATATCTAAGATATACAGGACAAGAAAAATGCACTGGATGTGTATATGTGTTGAATCAATTATACAGACGCAAACTGGAGAACGAGACAAGTGTTGCTGTGATACTTATTGTGGTCATCGTGCCCGAGACCCGTAACAATTACTCCGCAGGTCTTTTGCAGCGGGGCAACAGCCCGGCGTCGGTGGATTCCGTTCGCGAGGCCGCAGATTCAGGTTTGAATGGAAGCCCCGAGAGTGATTTGTTTAGTCTCTTTAGTCTTTTTTGACCCGCGAGCCCGGCCGACCGCCGCCCCACCCCGACGTGCGAGAATAGGCGAAGGCCCGTTCATCGCTGCTTGCAGCTTTAATTAGGGCCTGAGCCGACTGAAAGTCGGGCGAAAGCCCTATTGAAATTGCAAGAATTCTTCTTATTATTATTCTTATTATTTCACCACTTCAATCGCACTTTTGGGGCCTTTGCCATGTTCAAAAACTCTTGAATTTTTGCGTGCGCTTCAGAAGTGCGAAAAATTTATATATTCTTGGGGTCGCGCAATTTGGCGATGAAAAAAAGTGCTCTCTAGCGCCCCCTAAAAAGCTGCCTCTGGGGACATTTTTGTCCACTTTTACGGATTGACTTGAAATTTTGCACACAGGTGCTCTTGGATGTGCTCTACAAAAAAGTCAATCATGGTATGCAAATGCGCCTACCGTTTTATGTCCGCCATTTTGAATTTTGTGAAAAACACGTTTTTGCGAACTCCTCCCAGACGCTTGGTCCGATTTTGACGAAATCTTCACCAAAATGATCATTGGCTCAATGCCATCAAAAGTTATTAAAAGCTTGTTGATATCTCATTGGGTTTTTAATTGATGGACCAATCAATTTGTCGGGGGTGTGGCCTAAAAAGGAAAGACCAATAACTTAAAAAGTAAAAGGCCTGTCGCCACCAAATCTTTAGGACATGTTCACATTGGGTCCTAGAACTTCCCCTGAGAATTAAAAAAAAATCGAACATTAGGGGGCGCTATGGTGATTTACTGTATTTTGGCCTTTTTTTTCGCAATTTCCACCGTATTTTGGTTTTACAAACGAACGAACTCCTCCGAGAGTTTAAATCCGATCGATTTCAAAATCGGGCAAGTTGATCCTGACCCCCTTGGGGTCAAAAGTTATTAAAATCAAGAGTTTTCATAAAACTACCTGGGCGTGAGCTTGCGTGCAGTTTGGACGATTTTTGACGATTTTCCTCAAATATGTAAAATGGTATAACTCCAAGGAACATTGATATTTCTGGCTAGAAATTTTAATTCATGATGCTTGTGTAGGCCTATAAGTATTGCCATGAAAAGATTTTCGAAAAAGTATAGCGCCACCTATTGGCCTAGGTCAATGCAAAATTTCTACAGTCAGATGTCCATTTCCTAGCCCTTTAATCTGATCCCCTTCAAATCTGGGAATATAAACCTTAGTACTGTGATGATAGGTCACCGTGAATATTGGGAGTTTTGGACAAACTTTGTTGCCGTGACGACACCATCCTCGCATGAAAGTTCACGCACATCTTCTGAGCCTTGGAAAATTTCAAAACTCTTGAAAACCTCTGTGAGTGTCCTTAGTGATGGTCTTTACAGACTTGATGTGGAGTTTTGGTTCAAAAGTTAATAATTGCCTCCATTGCGCCCCCTGGAAGTTTTCGACGAAGCGGCGCCGGCACTCTGTTTGACTTACAAGTACGGTGGTTTTTGAGAAAATGTATTACAGAGAGACTTAAAAGAGTCTCTGAGGACTATGCTCTAAAACAAACAGGAAGTCAGTTATAACTCTATTAGTGTGAATATTCCCTGTAGATTTGAAGGAGAGTCACCAATCCTATTTGAGGAACGTTTCGAAGTACAAAATTGTATCAGAGCAGATAGCTCATCTGCAGAGCACTCGGCCCCTGGCGCTGGAGATGCGGGTTCGATTCCAGGTGCGGAAGATCTTTTTTTTTCACCTCTATTTCGGTTTTGCACTTTGTACATCGCCTCAACCTATTTATTAAGACTCCTGATGTGACTTGTCAACTTTTTGCAGGCCTTTTGCAGCTCGGCAATAGCCTTGTTTTACATGAGAATATGGTTCGGTACATGCTGAGATAATGAATATACATTCTAAAGTGCAATGTCCGTGCGAACAGCTGACGGGGGGCGCTTGTGGTAGCGGGGCAGCTATGGTTTAAATACACGTACTCACTGAAGCTAAAGTCTCTGAGGACTTTACTCTAAAACAAACAGGAAGTCAGTTACAATTGTTTTGGTGTGATCAAAACTGCTTTGATTCAGGTGCACTTAATGGAAACCACAGCTTTGAGACAGCTGTGCTTATTCATCCTGCATATCAGCAGAATGGGCATGAAAATAATTAATCAAGTTGGTCAAATGTCCCACTGTGACCGACATGACCGCTCTTCAACATGGCACGCGGGGCAGTGGGGATTCGAACCACAATATTTGTGGCTCACAGTAATCCATACGACACTATCACCTGGTGATCTCTTCCTGTAGTGGCCATTAGTCCTCCTAACTAATAAATTGTTCTTGTTGTGTAATTATTAACTAACTTTACATTTTGTTGTGTCTTAGGGAGCCAGGAGAAGGCAGCATCCATCTGAAGGAGAACAATGTCTGGGGACATTTAGCTTCTATAGCTTGGACATATTCTGTTACAGTTGAAATAGCTTGTATCCCATGCAATAAAAAATAAGAAGTCCTTGCATACAAGTAAATACTTTTGTTTGCTGATGTGATTATTGACATTATCTCCTCTGCCTTAAGATTGCAATATTACTTTTAGCTGGCTTAACTGATTTAATTTGAATTTACCAATATATAATGCCATGGAGAAGCGTATCACTAATCTAAGTGATATAAGGAGAAGATTATCCTCCCTATGTTTTTTGGGGTTTTAAAGCTTTTACTGTTAAGTGCAGCAGGTTGCTAGGCAACCACAGCAGCCCAGGTAAAGCTGATGACGCAAGCAGGAAGTCCCCCCACATTTCAGAGACCGCTCGGTTCAGCCTACGCGGTTGTCCCAGGGCTACTGCAAGGGTTGGTGAAGGCTGGAGGCTACAAGGATGCAGCCTAGGCAATTAAGACAGCTACAGTGTTGCTAACATTTTAAATAAATAATGTCCATAGTATAACATACAGAGCTCTCTCTGTTCCTCTTTTCTTCATCTTTAAAAGTTCTCTTTTAACACATATTGTTGATATATGTACCCCCAATATACAATACACAACTGCATGCTGTCCATACATATTACAAATTTAATTACACAACAACAAACAGCAGCAACAGTAAGAATAGGAACATTGAAATTAACAATAAAAAAAATTAAAAATCTTCTTTAAAGATATCCTCTGTTTCAGGATCTGCCTCAGCCATCTCGCTGTCCGTCAAAGCATCTGCAGAGATTAAATAGGGAAAATATCTATTCTTTCATAATGTCATCAACAAAAAATACATTTACAATCTTACAATTCACACAGCCAATCAAAATATTTAATATTCAGTTCATGAATTTTCATTAATGTGATAATAATATCACATGGTTAACCTGTCTTGGAGTTTTGATAGTTTGAGATGTAACAAATAATATGGCATGTTTTTCTCTTAATCCTAGTACTTGTAAGTCACTTTGGATAAAAGCATCAGCTAAAGGAAATATTATGTAGTGTAAGATGTAAGAACTGCTTTTGAGTTCATTCATTGCAGATTGTCACACTTACCATCACCATTACCACTGCGTTCCTGCTCCACCACCATTAATCTAGCCTTTGTGGCTGCTACCTCTTTTCTAAGGTCCATCAATTCCTGCTTCATGGCCTCCACCTGCTTTTCAGCCGCTCGCCGCCTCCTAACCTGCCTCACCAGGACCTGCATGACCTTTAGATTGCAATCTAAAGATTGCACATACAGGTCCTGGCGAGTTACCGCCTGATCAAGGCACGCATACTGAAATTAAAAACAAACAAATGTACATATTGGTCATTTTTTAATACCAACTTGGTTCTATGGTGCATATTATATCATATCAAAATGATTATTATAAATTACAATATCTGTGTTCTGTATTGTAGGATTTCTTGCAAGAAAAATATGTTTACAAATGTGTGTTTAATGCACAACTTCAACCATGACGCCAATGAAGTATTATTACCCATCAATAGCTCTATAATGTTATACAAACACAAAGAAATAGATAATATGCCACTCAAATAAATATCAACACATGTACTTACAGTTTGAATTTGGCACGCCTGCCTCACTTTCTCCACCTCCTCATCGTTGATTTGGGGGAATTTTGTTGGACTTTGCATTCTCTAATGATCAACAAAACACGTAAAACACATAAAAGATAAAATAACTCAACAGGCCAAACACTACATACCACATTTTCAACATTAATTTCCACAGATTCCAATGTATAACAGAGGTACTACAATTTCAGGATTAACTACTTTACCTAACAATTAATTTCAAACAAGACATTTCTCTCAATCTCTGGAAAATACATAAAATGAACGATACTTCTAAACTACAAAATAGGTAGTGCACAATATAGCTCTGAACAATAGTGTCATTCATTACAACATTAGCATTAAATCAAAAATACTCATGGATACTTACAAATGTATAGCTATACGTAGTGCACAATAAAGCTCTGAACAACGGTGTCATTCATTACAATATAAGCATTAAATCAATATACTCATGGATACTTACGAATGTATAGCTGGATGTGATGAATAAAAATAGCGCCACTCGTCCTCTTTCAAATCCTGCTGACGGTTAGCTGCATTTCGACTTCACCGCAAAGCCCCTCCCATCACACCCAAGCTGATTGGGCTATAATATAGCTCCTGAAGTTCAAAAATGCAAATCTCAAAAATGCATTATTTTATTATTACAATTAATTAATACATATAAACTTAATTTGTGTTCAAGCGTGAAAGTTACATAGAAACTTAATTAATTCTTTCTATTTTTAAAAACAGCACCGCCGACGAAAATGAAGAAAAAAAAAAAAAGCGAGTGAGCCTCTCACTCCGGCCACCGTAGGCAGACAGCTAGCTGTCAGTCCGGCTGCTAACTGGATTATGACAGCTGCATACACAGTTTAAGTTTTACCATGTAGAACGGTAACATGAGATATTATTCTGGAAGCATTTATTTCTACAAGTGGGCTAGAGGCTGGTGGAAATGACGTGAAAGGTTTTGTTTGGCCATCGGATACTTTCTAATGAACGCAACTAGCTTGCGCATATTACAAGGTAAGTAAAAAACGTTGGGCTGTCTGAATGATTGCCTTAATCAAAGAGATTATTGCCATCTACGATTACTTATTAACTTGATCTAGATCAATACTGTTCAGAACCTTTTAATACAGTTAACGCAACTTCCGGTGGTGGGCGTTGTGTCCAGACGCGAGTCCACACGGCTGCGTGCCAGCAGTCATTTAGAAGGGAGAGAGCGACACACAAGTTTAAGATGGAGAGAGCTTTTTTCATTGGAAGTAAAACGAACAGAGACAAGACATACAGCGGGGACCTGTGCAGAGGAATTACTCAGCGTGTCAACCAGAAGGGGGGTGAGTGACAAACGGACCGCGTTAGTACTGATAGTGCCCGTAACATGTTGGTATCTGCTAGGCTAAGCTAAGCTGCTAGGCTACTTCTGTCAACATCTATCCTGCAGAGGACCGCCCTGTGTACCGTTGTGGTTTTGAAACGTCGTGGCAAAACGTTAGGAGATTCTTACTTCAAAGGCAGTTGTCAAGTGATGGAGAGTTTAGAGAAAAGTGCACGAGGACAGTAGGAAGAGTCGCTTGTAAACACGTTCTACACGTGTGTTAGTTTGGTGTTCCAAAATACAATAGAACAACAACATGTATTTCAGTATACATGCTGTCCGAAGTGAATACTCGTTAATTTAGACAAATTTGTTTTGAAAAGTAAAACGCAGGTTTAATCGTGATTTAATTAATTTAAAAATGTGAGAAATAAAGGACAAATTAAGTCAGTGGTACAAGTAAATGAAGAACATGTAATATGTGCGGTCATTAGCTTTAAATAACAACGGTTCTTGCCGTGAGGTTAAGCACCTTATTTGTGCAATTCCTTTTACGGTCCGTATTCTTAAACACTAACGACTCTTATTTTGACAACTTCTACCGGATGTCACTATGGTGTGTATATATACGACTCTCCAACGGTCGCTCTTCCTCTTTGAATTTCGTCTGATTTTCAAGGAACCACACCCTGAGCTCTGTACTTTTTAAAAAATTGTACCCTGCTTAATCCACACAAATACTTACACTACCACACACTGAGAGATACTCTTGATTCCACCAATCGCCTGAAAACTCTTCAGACTAACGGTAAGTTTAATATTATAATCATTCTTGAGGCTCGTCCATTTTGCGCTTCCGAGCTAACGCGAGCTAACGCGAGCTAACGCTAAGCTAACTTAAGTTTGCCGAAGCTACATTCTTCCTTGCCGTCAGTAATTCTGAGGGGAACCAACACAGTTTAGCATAACTACTTCGTTCACAAACTAAACGAGTGTCGGTTATTTGCAGGACAGAGCACAAAGTATCGGAGTTGGTAGTTAACGCTTTAGCTCTGTTAGCTAATGTGAGCATTCACGGACATATTTTCGCGCGCATGTCGGCGCGGAACTGCTGTGTGTGGGAGAATGGCGTTTTTGTTATAAAGGTGGGGGAAACACTGCTATCACGTAACAGTTTAAATCGGGTCAGTAGATCGGTCGCTTTTACCAACGTTCACCATCCACTACTGCCCGACTTGTAGACCTGAGTGTATCTTGTCATTTAAATATTAAATATTGGCACCCAAATACTTTCAGATGCCGCGCGGAAAGTCCTTCTTCCGTTCTGAGGCTGCCAAGTTTCGCATGGCAGAGCGGAGCTACGGTTCTCAACTCCAGCAAGGTGGGAATAGCTATTGTCCTGTTATCATATAATATTATCATATAATATTTGTTCTTAAAACAGCACTCCTATTACATAAATTACATTAGGTTTCACTTTTTTTTCTTTTTCTTACATAGGCTGTGGCACAGGTCGGCGTCACTTTGTGCGCCCATGGCCAAAGTCTTCCCTCACTGGAAGACAACGTAAATTGGTCATTCCACCCAAGTTTCCAGACAAGAAGGTAGTTTAATTTTACAAGAAATGGACAAACTATTTAATCTAAATGAATGTGTGGTTTTCATTCACTCCCTTTTGTTGTTCCAGTTGGTGCTTGTTCTCGGATGCTCCCACCTGCGTGCAATTGCAGATGGATTTGTGACTATGCCGGACGGCATCCTCACCTTTGGCTTCCTCTCCATCCCTGGGGGGAGCGCAGCTGACCTGAAGCTGGAGATTGAGAACACTGTTCTCACTCACCAACCTGATGCACTTTGTGTCCTGGCTCCAAGCAACAATTTGACAGCCAGTCGTTCCGTCAGTGAAGCAGGAGCTGATTTTGCCAAGCTCATGACCAGTGTGACCAAACGCTTTCCTAATGTACGTGTTTTTTTGTCTTTTGTAATTATAAATCTTTTGGTATGAGCTGCTATAATTAGTCATGACTGAATGGAATTCATAATATTACGTACATCTTTGTTCATGTAGGTGTTTGTCCTGGACTTTCCCCCACGCCTCAACTGTGAGGTGAAAGACCAGGACCTGTTGCGACAGGAATTCCGTGATGTCACTGCACGGATGAGTAAGTTTATTAAAGACTGTAGATTACATACACTGTAATGGATGTATGGTTATTGCTTTTTAGGCAGATACATAATTTACAGTTCAAGTAACCTTTAATTTCCTTTTCTCTATTTCTCAGGTGTGAAGTACTGTTCCATTGCAGAGTACTTTCCACTCCAAGACCGTAAACTTTGGGTCAGAGACGGCGTAAGTACATGCTGTTTTGATATTGCACATGGAAAAGTTCTACATACTGTTATGTATTTGATGTTGAATCTACATTCATGTTTTGTATATTCGCTTGTTATTATTTATTACAGGTGCACCTGAGTGATGATGGTGGGATGAAGATCCTGGTGAAGTGGCTGGCGCATCACTCCTATCAAGTAGGCCTTTTCAACAATGCTCTGATGCCACTTAATTATGAATCAATTTTATTTTGCTTAATGTTTGTCTATGTATCTAAAACAATGTATTACTCTTGTCATTATTAGAAACTTCACCCCCCGCCTGAGCCACAGGTTTCTTTCCGACCATCAGTGCCGGTTGTCACTCCAGCACCAAAGCCACAGCGTTCTCCCAGCACACGCCGAACCGCAATCACTCCAGAGCCCAAGCCATCACTGCTACCTTCAACTCCAGCAGTGAAGCCACTGGTTTCTCCCAAGCCATCACTGCTACCTTCAACTCCGGCAGCGAAGCCACTGGTTTCTCCCAAGCCATCACTGCTGCCTTCAACTCCAGCAGCGAAGCCACTGGTTTCTCCCAAGCCATCACTGCTACCTTCAACTCCAGCAGCGAAGCCACTGGTTTCTCCCAAGCCATCACTGCTGCCTTCAACTCCAGCAGCGAAGCCACTGGTTTCTCCCAAGCCATCACTGCTACCTTCAACTCCAGCAGCGAAGCCACTGGTTTCTCCCAAGCCATCACTGCTGCCTTCAACTCCAGCAGCGAAGCCACTGGTTTCTCCCAAGCCATCACTGCTACCTTCAACTCCAGCAGCGAAGCCACTGGTTTCTCCCAAGCCATCACTGCTACCTTCATCTTCAGCAGTGAAGCCACTGGTTTCTCAAAGACCATCAGTCCCCACATGCACTCCAAAAATACCACGTCAACCAGATCTTGAGTGGTCAATTGTTGGAAGGGGCAGGAAGGTAATGGTTCACTTTAAAGAACCAATATTTCCAAAACACCTCATCAAAGTGTAGGTTAAAGGAAATGTACTTGTGTGGGATTAAAACTATTCTGTTTGTTATTACAGAGGCAACAACCCGGCCAATTCCATCTAACATGCGATGCCCCCAAAAGAAGGCTGCTTCACCATCAGGTTGGTTGTTTGTTCTTGTTTAAGTCAAAGCAGCATATAATGATGAAGTATGCCAGTATGGTTTGCCTTTGAGAAAAGGGATTTGTTACCGTTGTTTCTACATTTCCATTTACCAGGAAGTGCTGAAGGAGTGCTCTGTCCTGCTAAATCCTCTCAAGTTTAGTAGGGCAAGGTTGGCAGAAATGAATAAGATTTCTCCATCGCATCTTCCTAGCCCGAAGATCTGCACACCAGCTTCTCCACAAATCAAAAAGGTATCCATTCTAATTGTCTTTGTTGAGAATCTTATATGGTAACTTGTCATTAAAGAATGTAATAGTTTGCACACACGACTTGTTAGCTTGACGTTTTTCACAGCACTGAAGTCACAGTCAAAGACTATGTGCTTGTAAAATAAAACTTGTTTCTTATTACAGAGGAGACCACCCGGTCAACCAAGGAGGAGGATCCTTCATAATCAGGTTGGTTATATATATATATATATATATTTTTTTCTAAGTACCACACAATGTTATTATACTAGTAGAGTTGGCTTTTAATCGATTCATTTTTGACATTCTTCTTTCAATGTCTACATTTTTCAGGATGAGGTGAAGGATTGCTCCGTCCCGCTAACCCCTGCCAGGTCTAGCTTGGTGCCGTTGGTGAAGATGGATGACACTACTCCATTGAATGTTCCTAGCCCTAAGGAATGCACTCCAGTCCCTCCACACATAACAGAGGTATTTAAAAAATGATGTATTTATTCATAACACGAATCGTTTAAGAATGCAGAGGTTGTTTTGTTGCAGCATTTGGGGGTTTCCAGACAACATACTAAGAACGTGCTTGTATTTGTTTGTAATTATCGCTCCTCTTCTAGGTGGACACGTCACCAACTTCAACAGAGGTGATGGCCAGACCTCAGCCTACCAGAGTTTCGGTAGCTGTCAAAAAAGAGGTTTGTCAACTTTGTGTGAAATTAGCTTGTTCCAATCATGTTTATAAATTGCAGTTCCTTCTAATATTGTTGGTGTTTTTAAGGTCCAGGCAGCACCAGGTGCAGAAGAGACGGCAGGGTCGTCTTCTACTGGTGTTCCAAAAGAAGCTGCCTCCGTCAAGGTTAGTCCGTTGTGTGGGAAATGGGGAAGGGAGAAAATATACACTCCTGTTTAATAACTACAACTGACCTCTATATAATCTAGGTGGTATTCGATGTGCAGTCATGGTTTTTATGTTTTACTAAATTATATTGAATTGCAAATGAGGGATTTTTAGTATTTTAGTCCGCTTCTTCTTGTGTTGAAGAATATAGATATTTCCAACCAATTTTCCCCTGCTAATAAATACAGTGTCTATGTAACTGATGGGCAGCAACCACACATTTGTAGTGTGACTCACTTGTGAAACCATATATAGAAACATGCTTGTTTTTATTTGTCTAGTTAATGCCCTTCTTTTTGTAGGTGCAAACGTCACCAACCTTTGCGGAGGTCGCTGCTCAATACTCCCATATGAGGGTTTTGGAGGCTGTAACAAAGAAGGTTGGTGGTCCTTTTTGGAAATCTACCTTATTCCAATTTCATTTTAATGTGGAATTCCTTCTAAATTGTGGGGTGTTTTTCTTTTTATAGGTCCCAGAAACACCAGGTGGAGAAGGTTCGAAGGAGTCGTCATCTACTGGTGTTCAGCAGGAAGCTGTCCCAAACGAGGTTGTTGCACATTGTTTTTTTTGTTTTTTTTCATAGGGGTGAGGGGAAACGTTATTTGCTGGCCTGTAGTACAAATCAATTACTTTCAGTCCAGTAGATGGTTCTGTTTATTTTTATATATATATATATATATATATATATATATATATATATATATATATATATAATATATATTGAAAAAATAAAGACGTTTTGACATCCAGGTTTTGCCGAGTGGGGGGGAGTCTGAAGGGTCGTCTTCTACTGGTGATGAGGAAGGGTCTATCAAGCTGAAGGTATCTTAATTTTATATTGTTTTTAGACATTTTTCTGGTGCATTCCATTCTACTTAATTGTCGTGGTTGATTCTTTCAATTCTGACCAATTGTGTCAAAAATTAATGACCATCTAATTGTTACCGCTTCTCTTGCCCCTAATTATAGATGAAGAAATTGTCTCGTAAGAAATTGTCTCGTAAGCGACACTTCTCTTGCCCCTAATTATAGATGAAGAAATTGTCTCGTAAGCGACACAACCAAAGATTCATCGCCGGTAAGTGTGATCGAGAACGATCTGCCAAATCCACCCGAGGGAAGTGCTACGATGCCAAAACCATCAGTGGTGCGGTAAGTCGTGAAGGTGAGTCGTGCACATGTTCAGAGAAAATGCCCCCACCCGTTGTTGCAGGGACTCGTAGAGAAGACACACTGCATGATGATGGAAATGTATCAACTGCATGCAGTGTTGCCGCTGTAATAAAGCATGTCCTGGCTCCTGTGTGTACCTGGAAAGCATCAGATATTGATGACATCTGTACAGAAGGTGGCAAGTTAAACATGTTTGTAGCTGAAGCAGGTAAAAGTAGTGACGTTAAAGGGAAGTGCACCTTGATTCAACAGCATAGTGTCTTTGGCAGAAAATTTAAGGTAAGGATTGGTAAACCGCAGCAAAGACATTTCAATGACTCTGCTGAAGAGCCTGAGTTGCATGAAGTGCTACAAGAACACTTGTTGAGGGATGGCATGTGTCTGTTGAACATGTATGGTGAGGTTTCTGCCATTATTCATCACGACAAACACTTGGTGTTTGTTGATTGTGGGTCACGTGATGCATCTGGGTTGGCATCTAGTGTTGGCACACCTGTGGCTGTCTTCAACAGCAGTCTTCATGACCTGATGCTTCACATCAGAAATCTGAAGGAGTCATTTGGCGCAAAGTGGTACGCCATCAGTAGCATTTCTGTGAAGGAGCATAATGTGGAATGTGTAGAAGGGCTTTCAGACAGCGACATGGAAGTTGCAGTTCACCCTGAGGACAGCCGTCCTGTCAGTGTTGAATGTCCTACAACATCTGTCCAGGGATCGTTTCATCAAGGAGACAGTCAGTTTGAATATGGCGGACTTCAGTGCATGGCCGTCGGTTTGGTGAGCATAGCAAAACACTCAACTCACTGTGTGTTTTCATGGCAGTCCAGCGATCTGGATGAGGTTGTAGTTTCAGGCGATGAGTTGTATTCTTCTCTGCGTGCCACCAACGCCATCAGTGGTGGGTCCCAACTGCTATGTGTACCAGATCTTCCCAAAGACTCTGTGATTAATGGACGCAGGTATGACTTTTCATATGGTGACTATGTTACTGGAGATGTTGATTTGGTTGAGGGAGAGCTTATTGAGCTAGGTGTACACGTCACTTTAAGAAAGGGGTTACAAAAGATTCTCACACAATATAACACGTGCCTTATGACATTACGTGGCAGTACATGTGCAATAATTTGTCAACAAGGACGTTATGCCGTGGTTGACTCTCATGCACGCAATGCACTTGGAATGGTAGATGCTGGAGGACAAAGTGTTGTTGTGTATTTTAGTGACTTTGAAGGCCTGTTTAGTCACATATGCAGATTTGCGGAAGCATTAAACACATCCCAAAAGCCATTTGAGATTGCTGGTGTTTGTGTCACTCAGAATGACCTAGTTGATAGCGGCCGCTTGTCCTTTGGTCAGAACGACCCTGTTGTAACTGAGACAACGTTGGGTTCTAGTTTACATCAGAAGAGTATTCAACCAACACCTGGCTGCTCTAACAGACGCAGAGGTACAAAGCGTAAGGTGTCCAAGGGAAACACCAACTCAAAAAAGGTAAAAACCAATGCAACACTTGGCAGCTCTGCCAGTCAGACAGGTGCAATGTGTAAGGTGGCAAAGGGAACTTGTACATCACCGGTAATAAAAACCAGTGTTACTGAGGTTGAGCCAGACATCGTATTTGTCAGTGATGTCATCAGTAAACAGTTGCAGTTTCGTCCACTTTGTAATGAGGTTTCACAAATTCTCTGCAAACAGTTAGATATCGTGTCAGAGAAAGGTGATTCGGTATCTACAAACGTTGGTGCGTTGGGGGCTCCATGTTTGAATGACAAAATAGTTGGTGATGGAAACTGCTTCTTTAGAGCCATCAGTCAAGCTGTGAGTGGTACACAGAGGTATCACAGAAAAGTTCGCCTTGCTGTGGTTAAACACATAAAAAGTAATGCTGAAGCATATACGTGTCATTTGAGAAGTGAGTATAATTCAATCACAGAATATCTCATTTTGTCACGGATGTCTTATGTTGGCAGTTGGGCAACTGAAATTGAGATTCAGGCAACAGCAGATTTTTTGGGAATAAGTATTTTCACATATCACACTAATCGCTGGCTTGAATATAGTTGCACAAGCAAACAGTTAACCACTGAGGGACTGTATTTGGAAAACTGCAATGGGAACCATTATGAGTCTGTGGTTTGTGTTCAACAGCCTGGCATGCTGAGTTGTTATTGTTATTGCAAAGAGGACACACCTTGCTCCACTGACTATTCTCGTCGACAGAGTAAGAGAAAAATGAATACTTTGGAGAATCTCCGTTTTGATACAAGTTGTGTGCTTGAACCTGTTGCAGATATCTCCGAGCAGCCGGATAGTTCATTGCCAGCAACAGACATTGATTTTGTAATGTTGAGTGATGAATCTGTTGAAGATGATATCACAGAACTACATAGTACATTTCCAGCCAAGGACATAGATAGTGTAATTTTCAATGATGTACCTGCCGTATGTTGGGAATTTCATCCCTTGACCTCAGACGTAGCAAAATCAGTATGCAATTTGTATAACTTGTCCTATGAAAAGCAGGATGTTAAACTACCAACCATGAGTGGTTCATTAGGTGCTGTGTGCAAAACTCGTACAATTGTAAAGGATAAAAATAGTTTCTTTAGAGCAATTGCTCAAGCAGTCAGTGGTTCCCAAAAATGTCACCGAAAGATTAGGCTTGCAGTTGTAAAATATATGGAAGATCAGATTGATAACATTAAAATAATAGAAAAGGGATATGCTTCAATATCCCATTATATTAAAGAGACACACATGAAATATGTTGGTTATGATGCCACAGAAATAGAAATTGAAGCAACTGCAAATGCTTTTGGACTGGATATATATATATACAGTGGTAAAAAGTGGTTCAAATACAATTCTGTGAATCCAGTTTTGTCTGAAGTGGCAATTTACCTAAAACATGATGAGAATAATCACTATGAGCCAGTACTTTGTGTTAAACATATTACTGAAGTAAGTTGCTTTGATTTATGCAAAATGGATATCTCATCTGAAACCCAGTACATGAGGAGAAGGTCAAATGTAAAATTCCAGGATTCTTCAAACATCTGTAGTCCTACTAAATTATCAACCTATTTGAAAAGGAAGAAGGGCATCCAATTAAAGGCATTATATTTAGGAAGTTCCTTCCGTAGGCAGAAACTTAACACAGCGAGTAAAAAGCTATATCAGGAAAACCTGTCACATAGACTGAGAGTCCAGCAAATGAGTAAAGCCAATTATAAGGACAATCTGTTATACAAAGAAAATGTAAAGCAACTCAGTAAAAATAAATATCATCAAAACCACTTGCACAAAGAAAACAAAAAGAAACAAAGCATAAAAAAATATCAACAAAATCTGTTACACAAAGAGAACGTTAAGAAGCTCAGCAAAAATAAATATCAACAAAATCTGTTACACAAAGAGAACGTTAAGAAGCTCAGCAAAAATAAATATCAACAAAACCAGTTGCACAAAGAAATGTTAAAGGAATTTAGCAAAAATAAATACTGGACGAATCTCATTTACAGGCAGAAAGTGAAGGCAAGGAGTAAAAACAAATATGGAAATATTCTGCATAAAAAACGTGTTATTGCACGTAATAAAACAAGGTTTCAACAAAGGAAAGAACAGTCAAAACTGTTTGATTTTGTCATGGAGCAGTTTTCTGAAAAGGTAAGAAAAGGACCAGAGTTTGTATGTTGTGTTTGCAATCGACTGCTTTTCGAATATCAGGTGTCACATTGGAAAAATGACTATGGTAACCGTGAGGACATAGCTTTAATTGCTGAGAAATGTATCTCACGTAATCATTTACATGAATGTGATGATGATTGTGTAGTACCATGCAAATGGCTGGATATGGGTAGAGGAAAGCTATGGATCTGTTACACATGTCATTCTAAAATTAAGAGAGGAGTAATGCCACCTGAATGTGTACTGAACAATATGCAAGTACATCCCATTCCAGAAGAACTGGCTTGTTTAAACAGCTTGGAACAGCATTTGATTGCTTTGCACATACCTTTTATGAAAATGTTGGCTTTACCTAAAGGAGGTCAAAATGGAGTCCATGGACCTGTGACGTGTGTTCCAGCCAATATCGTTGAGACTACTAACTTGCTTCCACGTTCAGAAATGGACGGATCTCTTTTGCGTGTTAAGTTAAAGCGTAAGCTCACTTATAAAGGCCACTATGAGTATCAATTTGTAGATCCCTTACGCATTAAAAAAGCACTGATGGTTTTGAAAAAAACTAATGTATATTATAAAGATGTAGAATTTAATGAAAATTGGCTAAATGATTTTTGTAGAGAAGAAGACAAAAATGTAGATAATGATGCCGAAAATAACCAAACCGCTCCAGATGTTAGTGATGAGCTATTACATGATCGACAACAGCACTGCATGTTTCAAGACACGTGTCTGATGCCTGTCGATATTGGTCAAGAAGTATTGGATCAGTATTTTGACAGTACGTTAAATCTGGCTCCAGCTGAAGGTAGCACTCCAGTGAAATTATTAACAGATATTTCCAACGAAGCCAAGAGCTTTCCTGTATTGTTTCCACAGGGATCCAATACATTCCATGATTATAGGCAACAAAAGTTGACATTAGCACGATATTTGAACCTTAGACTTCTGAATGCAGATAACCGTTTTGGTAACAGTGTAGAATATATCTTCTATTCACAGTATGTATCAGAGGTGCAACAAGTCATATCCAGTGTCTCAATAGCATTGCGTAAGGGAAAAGCAGGCCATAACGCCAAATCAATTGATGTTGATTTACTGAAGGATCAGGAAACTTTAAAAAACTTGCTGCAGTTTGATAATGGGTTCCGTTTCCTTAAGCCTATTCGAGGAACCCCATCTTTTTGGCAGGGAGCTCAACATGACCTCATGGCTTGTGTGCGTCAACTTGGGGTCCCTACATGGTTTTGTTCTTTTTCTTCTGCAGATTTACGTTGGAAGTCACTTCTCACTAGTATTTTGAAACAAGAAGGTAGGACACAAACACTAGATGATTTAGAATGGTCTGAGAGATGCGAACTTCTGCGACGCAATCCTGTCACTGCGGCAAGGATGTTTGACTATAGGTGGCATTGTTTTTTGCGGGAGGTACTCATGTCTCCATCACAGCCAATTGGCAAGATAATAGACTTTTTTTATCGGGTGGAATTTCAACAGCGGGGGTCACCTCATGTGCATTGTCTTTTCTGGATTGAGAATGCACCAAAACTTGATAAAAACACAGATGATGAAGTAGTTCAATTCATTGATAAATATGTCACCTGTGAATTGCCATCACAAGACGAGCCGTTAAAGGCAATTGTGACATCTGTGCAACAACATTCAAAAAGACATTCAAAATCGTGTAAGAAAAAGCACACAATTTGTCGATTTAACTTTCCCAGGCCAGCATCCACTCGCACTTTTATATGTCGTAAAACCGAGGAATGTGAACAAACCTGTCTGTGTAACGTAACTCCTTTGACACCGTGTGGATGTGGACATAAAGAACGTTTAGCTGCAGAAGAGAAGAAGAGGGCACTTGCGAGGAAAATGATGACATCCATTAAGTTGGCTCTGTCAAATGAGGAGGCTAATTTTGGTTGTGTAGCGGAGTTGTTTGAAGCATTGGGGATCAATCAGACTACGTTTGAGGCTGCGTACAACTGTGTTTCCAGAAATACACATGTTGTTTTAAAAAGAGACATTGATGAAGTGTGGATCAATCAGTACAACAGGAATTTGTTAAAATGCTGGGATGCAAACCTTGACATTCAGTACGTGGTTAATGCCTATGCTTGCGTTGTGTATATCATTTCATACATCTCAAAGGCAGAGAAGGAGATGGGATTGTTGTTGCGAAATGCACACAGAGAGGCATCCAAGCATGGCAATGTCGATGCTAAAGATGCATTAAAAAAGTTAGGAAGTGTTTACCTGCACAACCGAGACGTTTGTGCTCAGGAGGCTGTGTATCGGTTGACGGGCATGCACCTTAAGGAATGTTCGCGAAAGGTTCAGTTTGTGCCAACAGGAGACACTACTGTCAAAATCAGTCTGCCGTTAAGTGTGTTAAAACAAAAGGCAGACAAGACAAATCTCTCAACGGCAGACATGTGGATGATTGGCTTAGAAGACCGTTATAAGAACAGACCAAATGATGCCGTTTTCAATGATGTGTGTCTGGCATCTTTTGCATCGGAGTATCGGGTTTTGTCAAAAAATGAACGTACAAACAATAGAATTCAACTCAAGAATAATCTCGGTTTTGTTGTTAAAAGAACAAGGTCTCAACCTGCAGTTGTCCGTTATGCTCGCTTTTCCAAGACTAAATGTCCAGAGAAATTTTTCCAAAGCATATTGCAGTTATTCATGCCATATCGTGTTGACAGCCAGTTAAAACCATCTAACTGTGAAACATTTCAACTATTTTACGAAAATGGTCATGTTACCTGTAACGACGGATCACGACAGTCCGTGAAGTCCATCGTTGACAAAAACCGAGCACTGTTTGAAGTTGACTCGGAGGAATTGGATACCGCACAACAGTGTATTGATGATGTTGGTGTTCTGGAAGATGCGTGGTGTGAACTGTGCCCAGAACAAGAATTGGAGCGGCTAGAAAGTGAACAAGAGCGCAGAGCCAATGACACGGTAGAAGAGCACGTAGAAAGTATTCCTGATCTTGCAGTTAGTCAGCAACAAGTTGCACATTTGCAAAAGACAAACACTCTAAGCAGAAATGAGGGGTTGAAATTAGTTCGTAGTCTGAACAATACACAAATGTCCATCTTTTATCAAGTAAGAACGTGGTGTTTGCAAAAGGTAAGTGGTCAAAATCCAGTCCCCTTTCATGTTTTCATAACCGGTGGTGCAGGAACTGGAAAAAGCCACTTGATCAAGGCACTTCAATACGAGGCAACGAGGTTACTCTCCCCACTGGGTCGTCACCCTGATGAACTGTGTGTATTGTTAACTGCTCCAACAGGCATTGCTGCATACAACTTGAATGCTTCAACCATTCATACCACGTTTAGCATTGCTACAAATGTCACACTGCCTTACACCCCTTTGGGTGAGGAAAAGATAAATACTTTGAGGGCCAAATACAGTAACCTTCAAATTTTAGTCATCGATGAAATTTCAATGGTTGACCATAGATTATTGGCATACGTACATGGTAGATTACGACAAATTAAACAGAGCGGCAACTTTTCCCCATTTGGTAATGTGTGTGTGATTGCGGTTGGAGATTTCTTCCAGTTGCCTCCAGTAAAAGGTAAGGCTTTGTATGTGGATGATTTGGGAAACGATCTGTGGTCTACCAATTTCAAGATCATTGAGTTGACGGTGATTCAGCGGCAGAAAGACACTGCATTTGCTGAATTGTTAAACAGATTGAGGAAACGTTCCAAATCAACGCCCATGCTGCCAAGTGACACCAGTTTACTTCGAACACGTGAAACTGGTGAGGAGAGTTCATCTTTGCACATTTTTCCCACAAATGCACAAGTTGAGACTCATAATGTTGAGCAGCTACTTAAAACATGTGAAGATCATGTCAAAATAGATGCTCAGGATTATGAACGCAACAAGAAAACGGGAAAACTTGAATTGAAACGGGGACATCATGCCACAGTCTTTAACACCACTTTAGCTCAGCAACTGGTTTTAGGTGAGAACGCTCGCGTCATGCTGACCAAAAATGTAGACATGATGGATGGACTTGTGAATGGGGTCTGTGGCACAGTGACACACATAGTGAATTCCACTGGAAATAACTTTCCAAAAATTGTGTACGTTCAATTTGATGATAAAGAGGTTGGCGCACAGACTAGGGGAAATCATGCCTGTGCTTCAAGCCACCTCTTAACCTCAACACCTATTCTTCCCCAAGAAGATAGGGTCACAAACAAAGGTGGATTACGTCGTCAATTTCCCCTTAAACTTTCCTGGGCTTGTACGATACACAAAGTACAAGGAATTACTGTTGCTAACGCTGTAGTGTCGCTTAAAAAAATATTTGCTGCAGGACAAGCATATGTAGCATTAAGTCGCATCACAACTTTGTCAGGATTAATTCTTCAGGACTTTAAAGAAGACGCCATCTATTGCAACAACAATGTGCAGGAAGCACTTCAGTGCATGCAACCATTTTTATGTGCATATAGCACAGGACACAAATCGTACACACACAATTTTAGAGTGCTTTTAATGAACGTCCAAGGTTTGCCAGCACATGTCAAAGACTTGCTCCTGTCCACACAGCATTTGCAGCTTAACTGTATTGCTGTGACCGAAACATGGCTGACTGAAACCTCTTTAAAAGAGTCAGTCAACATCATTGGTTATACATTTGACAGCTGTCCTCGTAGTACATCGTACAACAGCAGACACCCCGTGTTACTTGATTTACAAGCCCAACAACATGGGGGTGTTGCCATGTATACTGAAGACAGCTTGTCATACAACATTCTACAAGTACCAAATGTCAATATAGAATGTTTAGTGTTTCACTGTGCCACCTACGACATGCTGCTAGCAGTAATTTACAGGCCACCGTCGTATGCCATGTCTTTGTTTAAAGAACATTTGGAAAAATTACTTTCTTGGCTGGAAGAAAGGAGTAACACGATCACTGTCATGGGAGATTTTAATGACGACATTAGGAAGTCGTCTACAATTTGCGATTTTATGACCGACAATGGCTACATCCAGATTGTCACACAACCTACGACTGAGAAGGGGACATTGATTGACCACGTGTATGTTAGAACTACACAGTTTGAAGTGGAAGCAGAAGTCGTGCCAATGTATTTTAGTGATCACGAGGGGGTTGTGTGTTCTTTTACAACTAAAACCTTCCACAATGTCAAGGCATAATCTATGCCATTTATTTATTTATTTATTACTTAATATCATGGTCTTCACCTCATTTTAAAGTTTAGTTATTATAAGAGACATAATAATTTCAATTATTTCTCTTATAATCTATAAATAACACTTTCTATGAAATGTAATTGTAATATATTTAAATGTTGGTCTGTCATGTATGTCTCATTAAATGAACATTGTCTTTGCAATTTTTATCATGTTATGCATGTTTGTGTAAATAGTTTTAAAACAAGGTTCTTTTACTGCGTTTCAACAGCAATAACACTGGCATGTATTGATGGGTTAGACCCCCTTTTTTAAATTTTAATTTAATGCATTTGTTTAATAATTTAGTAACGGTATAGTATAAGGTTAATGGTAAAATTCTATACTGCCACTAAAATGCTGTTGAGATGTAGGTTTGCTTTACCTTACATGTTACCTAAAAAGCAAAAGGCACTGGTAATGGTACTCCTGGTTTACTGGGATGGGGTTCAATTCCCTACGGTGTCCTTGCATTTTTTGGAAACAACATGAAAGTTGTAATCTCAAACCAATTTAGAACCCTGCACTGTCTTTTAAGTCTTACGTTTTGCAGGTCCGAGACCCATAACAATTACTCTGCGATCTCCACCAACTGTCTCTGCTACATTTCATTTACTTTTTGCAGGTCTTTTGCAGCGGGGCAACAGCCCGGCGTCGGTGGATTCCGTTCGCGAGGCCGCAGATTCAGGTTTGAATGGCAGCCCCGAGAGTGATTTGTTTAGTCTCCTTAGTCTCTTTTTGACCCGCGCGCCCGGCCGACCGCCGCCCCACCCCGACGTGCGAGAATAGGCGAAGGCCCGTTCATCGCTGCTTGCAGCTTTAATTAGGGCCTGAGCCGACTGAAAGTCGGGCGAAAGCCCTATTGAAATTGCAAGAATTCTTCTTATTATTATTCTTATTATTTCACCACTTCAATCGCACTTTTGGGGCCTTTGCCATGTTCAAAAACTCTTGAATTTTTGCGTGCGCTTCAGAAGTGCGAAAAATTTATATATTCTTGGGGTCGCGCAATTTGGCGATGAAAAAAAGTCCTCTCTAGCGCCCCCTAAAGTGCTGCCTCTGGGGACATTTTTGTCCACTTTTACGGATTGACTTGAAATTTTGCACACAGGTGCTCTTGGATGTGCTCTACAAAAAAGTCAATCATGGTATGCAAATGCGCCTACCGTTTTATGGCCGCCATTTTGAATTTTGTTAAAAACACGTTTTTGCGAACTCCTCCCAGACGCTTGGTCCGATTTTGACGAAATCTTCACCAAAATGATCAGTGGATCAATGCCATCAAAAGTTATTAAAAGCTTGTTGATATCTCATTGGGTTTTTAATTGATGGACCAATCAATTTGTCGGGGGTGTGGCCTAAAAAGGAAAGACCAATAACTTAAAAAGTAAAAGGCCTGTCGCCACCAAATCTTTAGGACATGTTCACATTGGGTTGTAGAACTTCCCCTGAGAATTAAAAAAAAATCGAACATTAGGGGGCGCTATGGTGATTTACTGTATTTTGGCCTTTTTTTCGCAATTTCCACCGTATTTTGGTTTTACAAACGAACGAACTCCTCCGAGAGTTTAAATCCGATCGATTTCAAAATCGGGCCAGTTGATCCTGACCCCCTTGGGGTCAAAAGTTATTAAAATCAAGAGTTTTCATAAAACTACCTGGGCGTGAGCTTGCGTGCAGTTTGGACGATTTTTGACGATTTTCCTCAAATATGTAAAATGGTATAACTCCAAGGAACATTGATATTTCTGGCTATAAATGTATATTCATGATGCTTGTGTAGGCCTTTAAGTAATGCCATGCAGTGATTTTCGAAAAAGTATAGCGCCACCTATTGGCTTACGTCAATGCAAAGTTTCTACATTTACATGTCCATTTCCCAGCCCTTTAATCTGATCAACTTCAAATATGGGAATATAAGACGTAAGACTGTGACGATGGCTCACAGTGAGAATTGGGAGTTTTGGACCAACTTTGTTGCTGTGACGACGTCATCTTCGCATGAAAGTTCAAGCACATCTTCTGAGCCTTGGCAAACTCCAAAACTCTTGGAAAGCTCATTGAGTGTCCTAGGTGATGACCTTTACAGACCTGATGTAGAGTTTTGGATCAAATGCTAAGAAATCCCTCCATTGCGCCCCCTGGAAGTTTTCGACGAAGCGGCGCCGGCACCATGTTTGACCTACAATTGTGGTGATTTTTTTAACAATTGTATTAAAGGGAGACTTCAAATAAAGTCTCTGACGACTATGCTCTAAAACAAACAGGAAGTCAGTTATAACCATATTAGTGTGAATATTCCCTGTAGTATTGCAAGAGAGTCACCAATCCTATTTGAAGGACGTTTCAAACCACTAAATTGTATCAGAGCAGATAGCTCATCTGCAGAGCGCTCGGCCCCCAGCGCTGGAGATGTGGGTTCGATTCCCAGCACGGCAGATCTTTTTATTTTCACCTCTATTTCGGTTTTGCACTTTGTACATCGCCACAACTTATTTAATAAGACTCCTGATGTGACTTAAAATGTATTTAATGAATCCAGGATGTAATATTTGTTCAGTATGCAGGAGCAGTGATTTAATTTGTCATGTTTAGTTTTTTTACATGAGAATATGGTTCGGTACATGCTGAGTTAATGCGAACAGCTGACGTGGGGCGCTTGTGGTAGCGGGGCAGCTAACAGACACTTTAATATAATTACATCTATGGTTTAAATACTCGTATTCTGCCACATACTGGTGGAGATGCAAACACGTTTACTCTGCGATCTCCATAAACTGTCTCTGCTCTGCTCACTGAAGCAAAAGTCTCTGAGGACTATGCTCTAAAACAAACAGGAAGTCAGTTATAACTCTATTAGTGTGAATATTCCCTGTAGATTTGAAGGAGAGTCACCAATCCTATTTGAGGAACGTTTCGAAGTACAAAATTGTATCAGAGCAGATAGCTCATCTGCAGAGCACTCGGCCCCTGGCGCTGGAGATGCGGGTTCGATTCCAGGTGCGGAAGATCTTTTTTTTTCACCTCTATTTTGGTTTTGCACTTTGTAAATCGCCTCAACCTATTTATTAAGACTCCTGATGTGACTTGTCAACTTTTTGCAGGCCTTTTGCAGCTCGGCAATAGCCTTGTCTTGGTGGATTCCGTTCATGAGACCACAGAGTCAGGTTTGAATGCCAGCCCCGAGAGTGATTTATTTTGTCTCCTTAGTCTCTTTTTGACCCGCGCGCCCGGCCGACCGCCGCCCCCCCCCGACGTGCAAGGGGGCGAAGGCCCGTTCATCGCTGCTTGCAGCTTTAATTAGGGCCTGAGCCGACTGAAAGTCGGGCGAAAGCCCTATTGAAATTGCAAGAATTCTTCTTATTATTATTCTTATTATTTCACCACTTCAATCGCACTTTTGGGGCCTTTGCCATGTTCAAAAACTCTTGAATTTTTGCATGCGCTTCAGAAGTGCGAAAAATTTATATATTCTTGGGGTCGCGCAATTTGGCGATGAAAAGAAGTGCTCTCTAGCGCCCCCTAAAGTGCTGCCTCTGGGGACATTTTTGTCCACTTTTACGGATTGACTTGAAATTTTGCACACAGGTGCTCTTGGATGGGCTCTACAAAAAAGTCAATCATGGTATGCAAATGCGCCTACCGTTTTATGGCCGCCATTTTGAATTTTGTGAAAAACACGTTTTTGCGAACTCCTCCCAGACGCTTGGTCCGATTTTGACGAAATCTTCACCAAAATGATCATTGGCTCAATGCCATCAAAAGTTATTAAAAGCTTGTTGATATCTCATTGGGTTTTTAATTGATGGACCAATCAAGTTGTCGGGGGTGTGGCCTAAAAAGGAAAGACCAATAACTTAAAAAGTAAAAGGCCTGTCGCCACCAAATCTTTAGGACATGTTCACATTGGGTTGTAGAACTTCCCCTGAGAATTAAAATAAAATCGAACATTAGGGGGCGCTATGGTGATTTACTGTATTTTGGCCTTTTTTTCGCAATTTCCACCGTATTTTGGTTTTACAAACGAACGAACTCCTCCGAGAGTTTAAATCCGATCGATTTCAAAATCGGGCCAGTTGATCCTGACCCCCTTGGGGTCAAAAGTTATTAAAATCAAGAGTTTTCATAAAACTACCTGGGCGTGAGCTTGCGTGCAGTTTGGACGATTTTTGACGATTTTCCTCAAATATGTAAAATGGTATAACTCCAAGGAACATTGATATTTCTGGCTAGAAATTTTAATTCATGATGCTTGTGTAGGCCTATAAGTATTGCCATGAAAAGATTTTCGAAAAAGTATAGCGCCACCTATTGGCTTACGTCAATGCAAAGTTTCTACATTTACATGTCCATTTCCTAGCCCTTTAATCTGATCAACTTCAAATCTGGGAATATAAGACGTAAGACTGTGACGATGGCTCACAGTGAGAATTGGGAGTTTTGGACCAACTTTCTTGCTGTGACGACGTCATCTTCGCATGAAAGTTCAAGCACATCTTCTGAGCCTTGGCAAACTCCAAAACTCTTGGAAAGCTCATTGAGTGTCCTAGGTGATGACCTTTACAGACCTGATGTAGAGTTTTGGATCAAATGCTAAGAAATCCCTCCATTGCGCCCCCTGGAAGTTTTCGACGAAGCGGCGCCGGCACCATGTTTGACCTACAATTGTGGTGATTTTTTTAACAATTGTATTAAAGTGAGACTTCAAATAAAGTCTCTGACGACTATGCTCTAAAACAAACAGGAAGTCAGTTATAACCATATTAGTGTGAATATTCCCTGTAGTATTGCAAGAGAGTCACCAATCCTATTTGAAGGACGTTTCAAACCACTAAATTGTATCAGAGCAGATAGCTCATCTGCAGAGCGCTCGGCCCCCAGCGCTGGAGATGTGGGTTCGATTCCCAGCACGGCAGATCTTTTTATTTTCACCTCTATTTCGGTTTTGCACTTTGTACATCGCCTCAACCTATTTATTAAGACTCCTGATGTGACTTAAAATGTATTTAATGAATCCAGGATGTAATATTTGTTCAGTATGCAGGAGCAGTGATTTAATTTGTCATGTTTAGTTTTTTTACATGAGAATATGGTTCGGTACATGCTGAGTTAATGCGAACAGCTGACGTGGGGCGCTTGTGGTAGCGGGGCAGCTAACAGACACTTTAATATAATTACATCTATGGTTTAAATACTCGTATTCTGCCACATACTGGTGGAGATGCAAACACGTTTACTCTGCGATCTCCATAAACTGTCTCTGCTCTGCTCACTGAAGCAAAAGTCTCTGACGACTATGCTCTAAAACAAACAGGAAGTCAGCTATAATTTTTTTTAGTGTGAACACTCCCTGTAATTTTGCAAGAGAGTCACCAATCCTATTTGAGGGACGTTTCGAATTACTACATTGTATCAGAGCAGATAGCACATCTGTAGAGCACTCGGCCCCCGGCGCTGGAGATGCGGGTTCGATTCCAGGTGCGGAAGATCATTTTTTTTCACCTCTATTTCGGTTTTGCACTTTGTACATCGCCTCAACCTATTTATTAAGACTCCTGATGTGACTTGTCAACTTTTTGCAGGCCTTTTGCAGCTCGGCAGTAGCCTTGTCTTGGTGGATTCCGTTCATGAGACCACAGAGTAAGGTTTGAATGCCGGCCCCGAGAGTGATTTATTTTGTCTCCTTAGTCTCTTTTTGACCCGCGCGCCCGGCCGACCGCCGCCCCACCCCGACGTGCAAGGGGGCGAAGGCCCGTTCATCGCTGCTTGCAGCTTTAATTATTATTATTTCACCACTTCAATCGCACTTTTGGGGCCTTTGCCATGTTCAAAAACTCTTGAATTTTTGCGTGCGCTTCAGAAGTGCGAAAAATTTATATATTCTTGGGGTCGCGCAATTTGGCGATGAAAAAAAGTGCTCTCTAGCGCCCCCTAAAGTGCTGCCTCTGGGGACATTTTTGTCCACTTTTACGGATTGACTTGAAATTTTGCACACAGGTGCTCTTGGATGTGCTCTACAAAAAAGTCAATCATGGTATGCAAATGCGCCTACCGTTTTATGTCCGCCATTTTGAATTTTGTGAAAAACACGTTTTTGCGAACTCCTCCCAGACGCTTGGTCCGATTTTGACGAAATCTTCACCAAAATGATCATTGGCTCAATGCCATCAAAAGTTATTAAAAGCTTGTTGATATCTCATTGAGTTTTTAATTGATGGACCAATCAATTTGTCGGGGGTGTGGCCTAAAAAGGAAAGACCAATAACTTAAAAAGTAAAAGGCCTGTCGCCACCAAATCTTTAGGACATGTTCACATTGGGTCCTAGAACTTCCCCTGAGAATTAAAAAAAAATCGAACATTAGGGGGCGCTATGGTGATTTACTGTATTTTGGCCTTTTTTTCGCAATTTCCACCGTATTTTGGTTTTACAAACGAACGAACTCCTCCGAGAGTTTAAATCCGATCGATTTCAAAATCGGGCAAGTTGATCCTGACCCCCTTGGGGTCAAAAGTTATTAAAATCAAGAGTTTTCATAAAACTACCTGGCCGTGAGCTTGCGTGCAGTTTGGACGATTTTTGACGATTTTTCTCAAAAATGTAAAATGGTATAACTCCAAGGAACATTGATATTTCTGGCTATAAATGTATATTCATGATGCTTGTGTAGGCCTTTAAGTAATGCCATGCAGTGATTTTCGAAAAAGTATAGCGCCACCTATTGGCTTAGGTCAATGCAAAGTTTGTACATTTACATGTCCATTTCCTAGCCCTTTAATCTGATCAACTTCAAATCTGGGAATATAAGACGTAAGACTGTGACGATGGCTCACAGTGAGAATTGGGAGTTTTGGACCAACTTTGTTGCTGTGACGACGCTATCTCCGCATGAAAGTTCAAGCACATCTTCTGAGCCTCGGCACACTCCAAAACTCTTGAAAACCTCTGTGAGTATTCTACGTGATGACCTTTACAGACCTGATGTGCAGTTTTGGATCAAAAGTGAAAAATTGCCTCCATTGCGCCCCCTGGAAGATTTTGACGAAGCCCCGCCCGCACCCTGTTTGACCGACAAGTCCTCTGATTTTTTACCAAATGTATTAAAGGGAGACTTAAAAAAGTCTCTGAGGAATTTTCTCTAAAACAAACAGGAAGGCAGTTATAATTTTTTTAGTGTGAATATTACCTGTATTTTTGGCGGAGAGTGACCAATCCTATTTGATTGAGTTTTCGAATTCTCAAATCCATCTGAAAGAATAGCTCAGTGAGTAAGGTGTTGGCCCCCCGATGCTATGGTCGTGGGATCGACTCCCGACGAAATTATTTTTTTTTCCTCCTCTTTTTAAACGCGTGTCGTCTGATCTAACGAACAAAATGATTCAGTTTACGCTCCTTGCTGATGTGTTTGACTTAAATAACTACACTTAAGAGCAGGTTTGTGAAAATCGTTTCAGTTTAAGGACAGAAGCTGCTCCGTGGCACATGAACAGAATGAAACAGCAGACTGAGGCACTCAGCTGGCGGACCGGCCAGCTGGTTGCGAGTAACGACACATCTAACCTGGACAAATAACACGGACAGTTCAATATATTTACATCTGGATTTAAATAGACGTATTCTGCAACATACGGGTGGAGATGCAAACACGTTTTGGGATTTTACTAGATGTTACGGGGAACTGTTACGTTAAAGAACTCAATTACCCAGCAGTCTTTGTTGACGGACATGCGCAGAGTAGAGGGCGGCTCGTAGTGTCGCGTGAGTTAATGCTGTTATCGCGAGAGGTCGCCATTGAAGCCCCGGCGTTGAACAGCTGCAGCTCGTATCAAGTCCGTATTTTATATTTTAAACTGCTAGCTACACACCTATGCTTAAATCCAAACGGACTAAACCAAGTGGAAACGCTTTGGTAGGTGAGTGATGACTTTTTCCTTGTGCGTTCTTCAGTCTTACCCACTTAAATAGCGGGGATACTGTAAACATGCTAACACTAATTCGGTGCTATTAGCTGCTTAAGGGACGTCCCGTCACAAACATCTCTTTTTTTCCGCGTCTCCGGCTGATCTAACGAACAAAGTGGTTCAGATTACTCTATTTGCTGAGGTTATTGACTTAAATAACTACACTTTAGAGCAGATTTGTCACACTAATTTGAGTTTACTGCCGGCTGTGGCTGCTGTGCACTATTTAGCACAGCCCAGGGCAGCCTATGCTATGCTTGAAGAACATCAACTAGCATACGTATTTTGTTCCTGTAAAGCTAACTACGGTAGCTTCACGGGAATAAAAGACCCCTCTTCACGCTATTAGCGCCACTTTGTTTACGTTTCCGTGTGCCCTAAATAACTTGGCCCGATTGAATCACTTTATTTACACACTACTACTCGCAGCAGCTAACTAACTACTTTGTTGTTTAAAAGCGTCAGCTAAATGACACGTAATGTAATGTGCGTCTTCAATGCTTTTCAATGTTATATATTTATTTCCTTCACAATGAGCATGAATCTAACATTAAATGATATGATTAATATGCCCCTCATTCCAATGAAATAATATACACACGTCAAGCTCATTATGGAGTTGAAACAACAAATTACTAAACTGTAAACAGTTAATATAAGAGAAAAAAATATTGTTATCAAGATAAATGTTTTACAAAATGTGTGATTAACTAGTTAATTGTCTATAATCTGTTGACAGCCCTAATCGTATTCTGATAATACATGTTGGTGCTCAAATACTTTCAGATGCCACGTGCAAAGTCATGCCACCATCAATGGGAATGGCACATTGGACACGTGGCTTTCAACTCCAGCGAGGTGGGAAAGCATTTCTTTATGTATATTTTGTTCTGTCTGCATAATTGTAAAACACAGACACCCAACTAATTTTCTCCTTCCCCGACTCGGACACTCAGGTGGCGGCACGGATCTCTGCATGTCTGACTGACATCTCCCAGTGGATGTCCGCCCATCACCTGAAGATCAACCCCGACAAGACTGAACTACTTTTCTTCCCTGGAAAAAACTCGCCCACTCAGGACCTGACCGTTAACTTTGGCGAACACCGTTAACATCAGGAGAATACCACCCCTTCTCACTCAGAAGGCGGCGCAGGTACTGATTCAGGCTCTTGTCATCTCTCGCCTCGACTACTGTAACTCTCTGCTGGCAGGTCTCCCTGCTACCGCCATTCGACCACTGCAGCTCATCCAGAATGCAGCAGCTCGACTGGTCTTCAACCTTCTGAAATACTCCCACACCGCTTCTCCCTTCACTTCATTGGTTACCAGTGGCTGCCCGCATCCAGTTCAAAGCATTGGTACTGACGGACCACGCTGTGAATGGATCGGGACCAGTCTACATCCGGGACATGGTGAAACCCTGCATCCCAACCCACGCACTCCGATCTGCATCTGGCAAGCTGCTTGTTCCTCCCTCACTGAGAGAAAAGCACTCGACGAGATGGCGACTCTTTGCTGTCCTGCTCCCAGATGGTGGAATGAGCTCTCTGATGACATCAGGACCGCAGAGAGCCTCTCCATCTTCCGTCGAAAACTCAAGACACACCTTTTTAGACTCTACCTTGACCAAAACACTAGCAAACCGTAGCACTAACAAATGGTAGCACTTAAATTGTACTTATAATGCCACTTATCTTTAACATGTTTTGGGCGGTGATTTATTCAGTCATGTTTAGTCATATTGTTTTTTTTACTTGTCAATATGGTTTGGTACATGCCGAGTTAATCAATACACATTCTAAAGTGCAACGTCCATATGTGAATAAGAGTTGTATACGTTTATCATAGTCAATATGGTATGGAAATATCCCTTATGTAGTTGGTCAATAGGAACTATAGTAGGCAGAAATAACAGCTAAGGTAATTACAGGTGGATATTTCTGGGAATTAACCTTGATTGAGACTGCATCTATGATATCTAAGATATACAGGACAAGAAAAATGCACTGGATGTGTATATGTGTTGAATCAATTATACAGACGCAAACTGGAGAACGAGACAAGTGTTGCTGTGATACTTATTGTGGTCATCGTGCCCGAGACCCGTAACGATTACTCCGCAGGTCTTTTGCAGCGGGGCAACAGCCCGGCGTCGGTGGATTCCGTTCGCGAGGCCGCAGATTCAGGTTTGAATGGCAGCCCCGAGAGTGATTCGTTTAGTCTCTTTAGTCTTTTTTGACCCGCGAGCCCGGCCGACCGCCGCCCCGCCCCGACGTGCGAGAATAGGCGAAGGCCCGTTCATCGCTGCTTGCAGCTTTAATTAGGGCCTGAGCCGACTGAAAGTCGGGCGAAAGCCCTATTGAAATTGCAAGAATTCTTCTTATTATTCTTATTATTTCACCACTTCAATCGCACTTTTGGGGCCTTTGCCATGTTCAAAAACTCTTGAATTTTTGCGTGCGCTTCAGAAGTGCGAAAAATTTATATATTCTTGGGGTCGCGCAATTTGGCGATGAAAAAAAGTGCTCTCTAGCGCCCCCTAAAGTGCTGCCTCTGGGGACATTTTTGTCCACTTTTACGGATTGACTTGAAATTTTGCACACAGGTGCTCTTGGATGTGCTCTACAAAAAAGTCAATCATGGTATGCAAATGCGCCTACCGTTTTATGGCCGCCATTTTGAATTTTGTGAAAAACACGTTTTTGCGAACTCCTCCCAGACGCTTGGTCCGATTTTGACGAAATCTTCACCAAAATGATCATTGGCTCAATGCCATCAAAAGTTATTAAAAGCTTGTTGATATCTCATTTAGTTTTTAATTGATGGACTAATCAATTTGTCGTGGGTGTGGCCTAAAAAGGAAAGACCAATAACTTTAAAAGTAAAAGGCCTGTCGCCACCAAATCTTTAGGACATGTTCACATTGGGTCCTAGAACTTGCCCTGACAATTAAAAAAAAATCGAACATTAGGGGGCGCTATGGTGATTTACTGTATTTTGGCCTTTTTTTCGCAATTTCCACCGTATTTTGGTTTTACAAACGAACGAACTCCTCCGAGAGTTTAAATCCGATCGATTTCAAAATCGGGCCAGTTGATCCTGACCCCCTTGGGGTCAAAAGTTATTAAAATCAAGAGTTTTCATAAAACTACCTGGGCGTGAGCTTGCGTGCAGTTTGGACGATTTTTGACGATTTTCCTCAAATATGTAAAATGGTATAACTCCAAGGAACATTGATATTTCTGGCTAGAAATTTTAATTCATGATGCTTGTGTAGGCCTATAAGTATTGCCATGAAAAGATTTTCGAAAAAGTATAGCGCCACCTATTGGCCTAGGTCAATGCGAAATTTCTACACTCAGATGTCCATTTCATAGCCCTTTAATCTGATCCACTTCAAATCTGGGGATATAAGCCTTAGTACTGTGATGATTGGTCACCGTGAATATTGGGAGTTTTGGACAAACTTTGTTGCCGTGACGACGCCATCCTCGCATGAAAGTTCGAGCACATCTTCTGAGCCTTGGCAAACTCCAAAACTCTTGAAAACCTCTGTGAGTGTCCTTAGTGATGGTCTTTACAGACTTGATGTGGAGTTTTGGATCAAAAGTTAATAATTGCCTCCATTGCGCCCCCTGGAAGTTTTCGACGAAGCGGCGCCGGCACTCTGTTTGACTTACAAGTACGGTGGTTTTTGAGAAAATGTATTACAGAGAGACTTAAAAGAGTCTCTGAGGACTATGCTCTAAAACAAACAGGAAGTCAGTTATAACTCTATTAGTGTGAATATTCCCTGTAGATTTGAAAGAGAGTCACCAATCCTATTTGAGGGACGTTTCGAAGTATAAAATTGTATCAGAGCAGATAGCTCATCTGTAGAGCACTCGGCCCCCGGCGCTGGAGATGCGGGTTCGATTCCCAGCACGGCAGATCTTTTTATTTTCACCTCTATTTCGGTTTTGCACTTTGTACATCGCCACAACTTATTTAATAAGACTCCTGATGTGACTTAAAATGTATTTAATGAATCCAGGATGTAATATTTGTTCAGTATGCAGGAGCAGTGATTTAATTTGTCATGTTTAGTTTTTTTACATGAGAATATGGTTCGGTACATGCTGAGTTAATGCGAACAGCTGACGTGGGGCGCTTGTGGTAGCGGGGCAGCTAACAGACACTTTAATATAATTACATCTATGGTTTAAATACTCGTATTCTGCCACATACTGGTGGAGATGCAAACACGTTTACTCTGCGATCTCCATAAACTGTCTCTGCTCTGCTCACTGAAGCAAAAGTCTCTGAGGACTATGCTCTAAAACAAACAGGAAGTCAGTTATAACTCTATTAGTGTGAATATTCCCTGTAGATTTGAAAGAGAGTCACCAATCCTATTTGAGGGACGTTTCGAAGTATAAAATTGTATCAGAGCAGATAGCACATCTGTAGAGCACTCGGCCCCCGGCGCTGGAGATGCGGGTTCGATTCCAGGTGCGGAAGACCTTTTTTTTTCACCTCTATTTCGGTTTTGCACTTTGTACATCGCCTCAAGCTATTTATTAAGACTCCTGATGTGACTTGTCAACTTTTTGCAGGCCTTTTGCAGCTCGGCAGTAGCCTTGTCTTGGTGGATTCCGTTCATGAGACCACAGAGTCAGGTTTGAATGCCAGCCCCGAGAGTGATTTATTTTGTCTCCTTAGTCTCTTTTTGACCCGCGCGCCCGGCCGACCGCCGGCCCCCCCCGACGTGCAAGGGGGCGAAGGCCCGTTCATCGCTGCTTGCAGCTTTAATTATTAGGGCCTGAGCCGACTGAAAGTCGGGCGAAAGCCCTATTGAAATTGCAAGAATTCATTATTATTATTTCGCCACTTCGAACGCACTTTCGGGGACTTCATCATGTTCAAAAACTCTTGAATTTTTGCACGCGCATCAGAAGTGCGCAAAATTGACGTATGATTCGGGTCCCGCAATTAGAGGAGAGAAAAAAGAACTCTCTAGCGCCCCCCAAAGTGGCCGCAATGTTAATTTTTTTTTTTACTTTTACCGATCGACTTGGAACCTTTTCACACAGGTTCTCTTGGATGTGCTGTACACAAAAAAAATTATGGTATGCAAATGCGCCTACCGTTTTATGGCCGCCATTTTGAATTTTGTGAAAAACACGTTTTTGCGAACTCCTCCCAGACGCTTGGTCCGATTCTTACGAAATCTTCGGCAAAATGATCGTTGGCTCGATGCGATCAAAAGTTATTGAAAGAATGTTGATATCTCATTTTTCAATAAAGTTATGGACCAATGAAGTTTGTAGGTTTGTGTCCTGAAAGTTCAAAGGCCTATAACTTTTTTTTTTTCTAACCGTCATTTTCACCAAATTTTGAGGACATGTTCACAATGAGTCCTAGAACATCCCCAAATTTTCCCAGAATATTTGAACATTAGGGGGCGCTGTGGTGATTCTGTGTATTTTTGGCCATTTCCTTCAATTTTTGCATTTACAAACGAACGAACTCCTCCGAGAGTTTAAATCCGATCCATTTCAAAATTTGGCAACTGGTTCCTGACAGCCTTGGGGTCAAAAGTTATTAAAATCAAGAGTTTTCATAAAACCACCTGGGCGTGAGCTTGCGTGCAGTTTGGACAATTTTGGACGATTTTTTTCCAAAATGTAAAATGGTATAACTCCAAGGAACATTGATATTTCTGGCTATAAATGTATATTCATGATGCTTGTGTAGGCCTTTAAGTAATGCCATGCAGTGATTTTCGAAAAAGTATAGCGCCACCTATTGGCTTAGGTCAATGCAAAGTTTGTACATTTACATGTCCATTTCCCAGCCCTTTAATCTGATCAACTTCAAATCTGGGAATATAAGACGTAAGACTGTGACGATGGCTCACAGTGAGAATTGGGAGTTTTGGACCAACTTTGTGGCTGTGACGTCGCCATATTCGCATGAAAGTTCAAGCACATCTTCTGAGCCTCGGCACACTCCAAAACTCTTGAAAACCTCTGTGAGTATCCTACGTGATGACCTTTACAGACCTGATGTGCAGTTTTGGATCAAAAGTGAAAAATTGCCTCCATTGCGCCCCCTGGAAGATTTTGACGAAGCCCCGCCCGCACCCTGTTTGACCGACAAGTCCGCTGATTTTTTACCAAATGTATTAAAGGGAGACTTAAAAAAGTCTCTGAGGAATTTTCTCTAAAACAAACAGGAAGGCAGTTATAATTTTTTTAGTGTGAATATTACCTGAATTTTTGGCGGAGAGTGACCAATCCTATTTTAGTGAGTTTTCGAATTCTCAAAGCCATCAGAGGGTTTAGCTCTCCTGGTAAGAGACCGCCCCCCGATCCTATGGTCGTGAGATCGAGTCCCGACGAAATCATACTTTTTTTTTTGTTACTTCTTTTTTTAAACGCGTGTCCGGCTGATCTAACGGACAAAATGATTCAGGTAACTCTCCTTGCTGAGGTTTTTAAATAACTGTACACTTAGAGCAGCTGTGTCACACTCGTTTCAGCCACATACGGCTGCTGGGCACAGCTGCCGTATGTGTGGAGCTGGAGGGGGAGACGTGAGTGACCTGGCGTTTGCCAGCTCTAACGTAATGTATTTCTGTTCAAAGTAACCGCTATTCATGTTTTGCACTTTGTACATCGCCCTTTCTTAATTAATTAGACTCCTGATGTGACTTCAATTGTGTTTATTGAACAATGCTGCAAAATATAGTCCCCAAAGATCGCACTCTCCGCCATTTTGTATTGCGTAATCACAGTGAGCTGGTGGCTCCGTTGGGAAGCAACATACGGGTGGAGATGCAAACACGTTTTGTGATATTACGGGTTACTGTTAAGCAGTGGCGGCTGGTGATGGAAAAAGTAGGGGGGGCTGAGGGAGATTTCTGCCGTTTATTTATTACATTAACACCAAAGTAACGACTTAAAAACAAATAGCATCTAATGTAATTATTATGAATTTAGAATGTCCTTGTAGATTTCAAATATTGTTCTTTCAAAGACAAGGTCATACCAAGTCATACACATCATATTAGGAAACCAAGTCATACAAGGTGAACTTATAATTGCTGTAATTTGCGTCAATATTCAATATACACAAAGAGGCAAATAGTCGCTGTTATTACATGGAGTAACCACTAGATGAAGAAGACTGTGCATTACCAATTGTAATGGTGAGCAAGTCAATAAAAATTATTTACATTGTCTCCAGTGTTCACATAAATCGTACAGCAAACCACCTCTAAGACAGACACACAAAAAAAACATAAAACTCCTCCAGAGACACAACAGCATCTCCTCTGCTCCTCCAGGGACACAACAGCATCTCCTCTGCACCTCCAGGGACACAACAGCATCTCCTCTGCTCCTCCAGAGACACAACAGCATCTCCTCTGCTCCTCCAGGGACACAACAGCATATCTGGAGGAGCAGAGGAGATGCTGAGTGCCTGGAGGAGCAGAGGAGATGCTGAGTGCTTGGAGGAGCAGATAAGATGCTGAGTGCTTGGAGGAGCAGATGAGATGGTGAGTGCTTGGAGGAGCAGATGAGATGAAATGTTTCATGTCCTGAACACCGTTTCACACCAGACTCGATCGGTCGCTGCGGTTTTAAAAAGCAAACAAGGGAAGCAAAACAGCGAGTTAGTTACTCCACAGCCGGTTAGCCACGGCTTCCTAGTGTACCATGTCCGCGAAAAGCCTCTAGTGTACGACGCTTCCTTGTCTTTCACCTGCTGTCTGATGTTAATTTGTGGCTGGTCCGGTCCCATTTCTTTTATTTTTTGTTTTTCAGCCAGTGGTCTTCTTTCAAACGGAGTTTGAAGAAGAGATTGCACGGTCAATATGGTGTGGAAATGTCTCATGTAGTTGGTCAATTGGAACTATATTAGGCAGTAATAACAGCTATGGTTTTTATCTTAAAACAAAAAAGGATAACTCTGTTGGACAACTACTCAATTGTCTTGACGACATATAGGCCTGGATGGCTTGGAACTTTTTTAATTTTAATGACTTGGGTCAATGCAAAGTTTCTACATGGCTTAACTGATTCAAACTGAACTTACCAATATATTAAGCCCTGGAGGAAGAGTGTATCTTAGTCAATGTATTATTAATTATTTCATTCAGCAAAGCTCTCTTCAGGAAGACAGCCACTTCGTCATCCAGCGGGTTTGGTTAAAAAGTTAACATATCTTGATGGAGCAAAAGAGGTGGGGTTAGCTGTCGTCCTTCTACCTCGACTAAACCAAGGTGTGAATTAACCTTGATTGAGACTGCGTCTATAAGATATACAGGACAAGAAAAATGCACTGGATGTAAACTGTACGTGTGTTGAATCAATTATACGGACGCAAACTGGAGAACGAGACGAGCGTTTGCTGTGATTCTTGCGCTTCAGACTCTACCTTTATTTTACAGGAATGCATCTTTTTGTTATCGTGGTCATCGTGCCCGAGACCCGTAATGATTACTCTGCAGGTCTTTTGCAGCGGGGCAACAGCCCGGCGTCGGTGGATTCCGTTCGCGAGGCCAAAGATTCGGGTTTGAATGGCAGCCCCGAGAATGATTTGTTTAGTCTCTTTAGTCTTTTTTGACCCGCGAGCCCGGCCGACCGCCGCCCCACCCCGACGTGCGAGAATAGGCGAAGGCCCGTTCATCGCTGCTTGCAGCTTTAATTAGGGCCTGAGCCGACTGAAAGTCGGGCGAAAGCCCTATTGAAATTGCAAGAATTATTATTATTATTATTTCGCCACTTCGAACGCACTTTTGGGGACTTCATCATGTTCAAAAACTCTTGAATTTTTGCACGCGCATCAGAAGTGCGCAAAATTGACGTATGATTGGGGTCCCGCAATTAGAGGAGAAAAAAAAGAACTCTCTAGCGCCCCCCAAAGTGGCCGCAATGTTAATTGTTTTTTTTACTTTTACCGATCGACCTGGAACCTTTTCACACAGGTGCTCTTGGATGTGCTGTACACAAAAAAAATTATGGTATGCAAATGCGCCTACCGTTTTATGGCCGCCATTTTGAATTTTGTGAAAAACACGTTTTTGCGAACTCCTCCCAGACGCTTGATCCGATTCTTACGAAATCTTCGGCAAAATGATCGTTGGCTCGATGCGATCAAAAGTTATTGAAAGAATGTTGATATCTCATTTTTCAATAAAGTTATGGACCAATGAAGTTTGTAGGTTTGTGTCCTGAAAGTTCAAAGGCCTATAACTTTTTTTTTTCCAACCCCCATTTTCACCAAATTTTGAGGACATGTTCACAATGAGTCCTAGAACATCCCCAAATTTTCCCAGAATATTTGAACATTAGGGGGCGCTGTAGTGATTCTGTGTATTTTTGGCCATTTCCTTCAATTTTTGCATTTACAAACGAACGAACTCCTCCGAGAGTTTAAATCCGATCCATTTAAAAATCTGGCAACTGGTTCCTGACACCCTTGGGGTCAAAAGTTATTAAAATCAAGAGTTTTCATAAAACCACCTGGGCGTGAGCTTGCGTGCAGTTTGGACAATTTTGGACGATTTTTTTCCAAAATGTAAAATGGTATAACTCCAAGGAACATTGATATTTCTGGCTATAAATGTATATTCATGATGCTTGTGTAGGCCTTTAAGTAATGCCATGCAGTGATTTTCGAAAAAGTATAGCGCCACCTATTGGCTTAGGTCAATGCAAAGTTTGTACATTTACATGTCCATTTCCCAGCCCTTTAATCTGATCAACTTCAAATCTGGGAATATAAGACGTAAGACTGTGACGATGGCTCACAGTGAGAATTGGGAGTTTTGGACCAACTTTGTGGCTGTGACGTCGCCATATTCGCATGAAAGTTCAAGCACATCTTCTGAGCCTCGGCACACTCCAAAACTCTTGAAAACCTCTGTGAGTATCCTACGTGATGACCTTTACAGACCTGATGTGCAGTTTTGGATCAAAAGTGAAAAATTGCCTCCATTGCGCCCCCTGGAAGATTTTGACGAAGCCCCGCCCGCACCCTGTTTGACCGACAAGTCCGCTGATTTTTTACCAAATGTATTAAAGGGAGACTTAAAAAAGTCTCTGAGGAATTTTCTCTAAAACAAACAGGAAGGCAGTTATAATTTTTTTAGTGTGAATATTACCTGAATTTTTGGCGGAGAGTGACCAATCCTATTTCAGTGAGTTTTCGAATTCTCAAAGCCATCAGAGGGTTTAGCTCTCCTGGTAAGAGACCGCCCCCCGATCCTATGGTCGTGAGATCGAGTCCCGACGAAATCATACTTTTTTTTTTGTTACTTCTTTTTTTAAACGCGTGTCCGGCTGATCTAACGGACAAAATGATTCAGGTAACTCTCCTTGCTGAGGTTTTTAAATAACTGTACACTTAGAGCAGCTGTGTCACACTCGTTTCAGCCACATACGGCTGCTGGGCACAGCTGCCGTATGTGTGGAGCTGGAGGGGGAGACGTGAGTGACCTGGCGTTTGCCAGCTCTAACGTAATGTATTTCTGTTCAAAGTAACCGCTATTCATGTTTTGCACTTTGTACATCGCCCTTTCTTAATTAATTAGACTCCTGATGTGACTTCAATTGTGTCAATGCTGCAAAATATAGTCCCCAAAGATCGCACTCTCCGCCATTTTGTATTGCGTAATCACAGTGAGCTGGTGGCTCCGTTGGGAAGCAACATACGGGTGGAGATGCAAACACGTTTTGTGATATTACGGGTTACTGTTAAGCAGTGGCGGCTGGTGATGGAAAAAGTAGGGGGGGCTGAGGGAGATTTCTGCCGTTTATTTATTACATTAACACCAAAGTAACGACTTAAAAACAAATAGCATCTAATGTAATTATTAAACTATGAATTTAGAATGTCCTTGTAGATTTCAAATATTGTTCTTTCAAAGACAAGGTCATACCAAGTCATACACATCATATTAGGAAACCAAGTCATACAAGGTGAACTTATAATTGCTGTAATTTGCGTCAATATTCAATATACACAAAGAGGCAAATAGTCGCTGTTATTACATGGAGTAACCACTAGATGAAGAAGACTGTGCATTACCAATTGTAATGGTGAGCAAGTCAATAAAAATTATTTACATTGTCTCCAGTGTTCACATAAATCGTACAGCAAACCACCTCTAAGACAGACACACAAAAAAAACATAAAACTCCTCCAGAGACACAACAGCATCTCCTCTGCTCCTCCAGGGACACAACAGCATCTCCTCTGCACCTCCAGGGACACAACAGCATCTCCTCTGCTCCTCCAGAGACACAACAGCATCTCCTCTGCTCCTCCAGGGACACAACAGCATCTCTGGAGGAGCAGAGGAGATGCTGAGTGCCTGGAGGAGCAGAGGAGATGCTGAGTGCTTGGAGGAGCAGATAAGATGCTGAGTGCTTGGAGGAGCAGATGAGATGGTGAGTGCTTGGAGGAGCAGATGAGATGAAATGTTTCATGTCCTGAACACCGTTTTCACACCAGACTCGATCGGTCGCTGCGGTTTTAAAAAGCAAACAAGGGAAGCAAAACAGCGAGTTAGTTACTCCACAGCCGGTTAGCCACGGCTTCCTAGTGTACCATGTCCGCGAAAAGCCTCTAGTGTACGACGCTTCCTTGTCTTTCACCTGCTGTCTGATGTTAATTTGTGGCTGGTCCGGTCCCATTTCTTTTATTTTTTGTTTTTCAGCCAGTGGTCTTCTTTCAAACGGAGTTTGAAGAAGAGATTGCACGGTCAATATGGTGTGGAAATGTCTCATGTAGTTGGTCAATTGGAACTATATTAGGCAGTAATAACAGCTATGGTTTTTATCTTAAAACAAAAAAGGATAACTCTGTTGGACAACTACTCAATTGTCTTGACGACATATAGGCCTGGATGGCTTGGAACTTTTTTCATTTTAATGACTTGGGTCAATGCAAAGTTTCTACATGGCTTAACTGATTCAAACTGAACTTACCAATATATTAAGCCCTGGAGGAAGAGTGTATCTTAGTCAATGTATTATTAATTATTTCATTCAGCAAAGCTCTCTTCAGGAAGACAGCCACTTCGTCATCCAGCGGGTTTGGTTAAAAAGTTAACATATCTTGATGGAGCAAAAGAGGTGGGGTTAGCTGTCGTCCTTCTACCTCGACTAAACCAAGGTGTGAATTAACCTTGATTGAGACTGCGTCTATAAGATATACAGGACAAGAAAAATGCACTGGATGTAAACTGTACGTGTGTTGAATCAATTATACGGACGCAAACTGGAGAACGAGACGAGCGTTTGCTGTGATTCTTGCGCTTCAGACTCTACCTTTATTTTACAGGAATGCATCTTTTTGTTATCGTGGTCATTGTGCCCGAGACCCGTAATGATTACTCTGCAGGTCTTTTGCAGCGGGGCAACAGCCCGGCGTCGGTGGATTCCGTTCGCGAGGCCAAAGATTCGGGTTTGAATGGCAGCCCCGAGAATGATTTGTTTAGTCTCTTTAGTCTTTTTTGACCCGCGAGCCCGGCCGACCGCCGCCCCACCCCGACGTGCGAGAATAGGCGAAGGCCCGTTCATCGCTGCTTGCAGCTTTAATTAGGGCCTGAGCCGACTGAAAGTCGGGCGAAAGCCCTATTGAAATTGCAAGAATTATTATTATTATTATTATTTCGCCACTTCGAACGCACTTTCGGGGACTTCATCATGTTCAAAAACTCTTGAATTTTTGCACGCGCATCAGAAGTGCGCAAAATTGACGTATGATTCGGGTCCCGCAATTAGAGGAGAAGAAAAAGAACTCTCTAGCGCCCCCCAAAGTGGCCGCAATGTTAATTATTTTTTTTACTTTCACCGATCGACTTGGAACCTTTTCACACAGGTTCTCTTGGATGTGCTGTACACAAAAAAAATTATGGTATGCAAATGCGCCTACCGTTTTATGGCCGCCATTTTGAATTTTGTGAAAAACACGTTTTTGCGAACTCCTCCCAGACGCTTGGTCCGATTCTTACGAAATCTTCGGCAAAATGATCGTTGGCTCGATGCGATCAAAAGTTATTGAAAGAATGTTGATATCTCATTTTTCAATAAAGTTATGGACCAATGAAGTTTATAGGTTTGTGTCCTGAAAATTCAAAGGCCTATAACTTTTTTTTTTTCTAACCGTCATTTTCACCAAATTTTGAGGACATGTTCACAATGAGTCCTAGAACATCCCCAAATTTTCCCAGAATATTTGAACATTAGGGGGCGCTGTGGTGATTCTGTGTATTTTTGGCCATTTCCTTCAATTTTTGCATTTACAAACGAACGAACTCCTCCGAGAGTTTAAATCCGATCCATTTCAAAATCTGGCAACTGGTTCCTGACACCCTTGGGGTCAAAAGTTATTAAAATCAAGAGTTTTCATAAAACTACCTGGGCGTGAGCGTGCGTGCAGTTTGGACAATTTTGGACGATTTTTTTCCAGAACGGAAAATGGTATAACTCCAAGGAACATTGATATTTCTGGCTATAAATGTATATTCATGATGCTTGTGTAGGCCTTTAAGTAATGCCATGCAGTGATTTTCGAAAAAGTATAGCGCCACCTATTGGCTTAGGTCAATGCAAAGTTTCTACATTTACATGTCCATTTCCTAGCCCTTTAATCTGATCAACTTCAAATCTGGGAATATAAGACGTTAGACTGTGACGATGGCTCACAGTGAGAATTGGGAGTTTTGGACCAACTTTGTGGCTGTGACGTCGCCATATTTGCATGAAAGTTCAAGCACATCTTCTGAGCCTCGGCACACTCCAAAACTCTTGAAAACCTCTGTGAGTATCCTACGTGATGACCTTTACAGACCTGATGTGCAGTTTTGGATCAAAAGGGAAAAATTGCCTCCATTGCGCCCCCTGGAAGATTTTGACGACGCCCCGCCCGCACCCTGTTTGACTGACAAGTCCGCTGATTTTTTACCAAATGTATTAAAGGGAGACTTAAAAAAGTCTCTGAGGAATTTTCTCTAAAACAAACAGGAAGGCAGTTATAATTTTTATAGTGTGAATATTACCTGTATTTTTGGCGGAGAGTGACCAATCCTATTTCAATGACTTTTCGAATTCTAAAATCCATCTGGAAGAATAGCTCAGTGAGTAAGGTGTTGGCCCCCCGACGCTATGGTCGTGGGATCGACTCCCGACGAAATTATTTTTTTTTCTTCTTTTTTTAAACGTGTGTCCGGCTGATCTAACGGACAAAATGATTCAGTTTACTCTCCTTGCTGAGGTTATGGACTTTGTACACTTAAGAGCAGGTATGTCAAACTCGTTTCAGTTTAAGGCCAGAAACTGCTCCGTGGCCGCGCATACAGCTGACAGAAGAAGGTAAGGCTGATGCAGGACAGCTGACTCACGGCGCAGCCGTTCGGCAGCGTGTCGCGGGTTTGACATATCTAACCTAGACAAATAACACGGACAGTTCAATATATTTACATCTGGATTTAAATACACGTATTCTGCAACATACGGGTGGAGATGCAAACACGTTTGGTGATGTAAATAGATGTTACGGGGAAATTTTAAGTTAAAGAACTTCATCACCCAGAATTCCCTATTCTTGGTTGACGGACATGCGCAGACTACGTGCGCACAGCCGCGCACGTAGTCTGCGCATGTTCCGGTTTTGTGTTGAACAGGCAAAGTATCACCGCTCCGTATTTTAAACTGCTAACTACACACCTATACTTCAGGAACTATTACTACTATGTGGATGTAAGCAAAGTGTTCTCATTCCCTCTTGGATGTGTGCAGCCAGTGAGGTACGTTTTGTTTAAGGGCTTGTTATATCTGCTCGACGGCACGGACAGCTAACTGGGATAGCGAGTGGAGCTAGCGGCTGCCGGATGGAGCAGCCAGTCAGCCAGCTTGCTAACTACACACCGGTGCTTACGTCCACATGTACTCAACGAAGTGGAAACGCCTTTGACGGTGAGTGATTACGTTTTCCTTGTGCGTTCTCCAGTCTCACCCAGCATACGTCTTTTAGCTAAGCTAACTACGGTAGCTTTACAGCGTCAAAAGACACCTCTTCACGCTATTAACGCCACTTTGTTTACGTTTCCGTGTGCCCTAAATAACTTGGCCCGATTGAATCACTTTATTTACACACTGAGTAGAACCGTGCTCGCAGCAGCTAACTAACTACTTTGTTGTTTAAAAGCGTCAGCTAAATGACACGTAATGTAATGTGCGTCTTCAATGCTTTTCAATATGTTATATATTCATTTCCTTCACAATGAGCATGAATCTAACATTAAATGATATGATTCATATGCCCCTCATTCCAATGAAATAATATACACACGTCAAGCTCATTATGGAGTTGAAACAACAAATTACTAAACTGTAAACAGTTAATATAAGAGAAAAAATATTGTAATCAAGATAAATGTTTTTCAAAATGTGTGATTAACTAGTTAATTGTCTATAATCTGTTGACAGCCCTAATCGTATTCTGATAATACACCAAATACTACTGTAACTCTCTGCTGGCAGGTCTCCCTGCTGCCGCCATTCGACCACTGCAGCTCATCCAGAATGCAGCAGCTCGACTGGTCTTCAACCTTCCAAAATACTCCCACACCACTTCTCCGCTCTCTTCTTTGGATACGAGTGGCTGCCCGCATGCAGTTCAAAGCATTGGTACTGACGGACCACGCTGTGAATGGATCGGGAGCAGTCTACATCCGGGACATGGTGAAACCCTGCATCCCAACCCACGCACTCCGATCTGCATCTGGCAAGCTGCTTGTTCCTCCCTCACTGAGAGAAAAGCACTCGACGAGATGGCGACTCTTTGCTGTCCTGCTCCCAGATGGTGGAATGAGCTCTCTGATGACATCAGGACCGCAGAGAGCCTCTACATCTTCCGTCGAAAACTCAAGACACACCTTTTTAGACTCTACCTTGACTAAAACACTAGCAAACCGTAGCACTAACAAATGGTAGCACTTAAATTGTACTTATAATGCCACTTATCTTTAACATGTTTTGGGCGGTGATTTATTCAGTCATGTTTAGTCATATTTTGTTTTTTTTACTTGTCAATATGGTTTGGTACATGCCGAGTTAATCAATACACATTCTAAAGTGCAACGTCCATATGTGAATAAGAGTTGTATACGTTTATCATAGTCAACATGGTGTGGAAATATCCCTTATGTAGTTGGTCAATAGGAACTATAGTAGGCAGAAATAACAGCTAAGGTAATTACAGGTGGATATTTCTGGGAATTAACCTTGATTGAGACTGCATCTATGATATCTAAGATATACAGGACAAGAAAAATGCACTGGATGTGTATATGTGTTGAATCAATTATACAGACGCAAACTGGAGAACGAGACAAGTGTTGCTGTGATACTTATTGTGGTCATCGTGCCCGAGACCCGTAACGATTACTCCGCAGGTCTTTTGCAGCGGGGCAACAGCCCGGCGTCGGTGGATTCCGTTCGCGAGGCCGCAGATTCAGGTTTGAATGGAAGCCCCGAGAGTGATTTGTTTAGTCTCTTTAGTCTTTTTTGACCCGCGAGCCCGGCCGACCGCCGCCCCGCCCCGACGTGCGAGAATAGGCGAAGGCCCGTTCATCGCTGCTTGCAGCTTTAATTATTATTATTTCGCCACTTCGAACGCACTTTTGGGGACTTCATCATGTTCAAAAACTCTTGAATTTTTGCACGCGCATCAGAAGTGCGCAAAATTGACGTATGATTGGGGTCCCGCAATTAGAGGAGAAAAAAAAGAACTCTCTAGCGCCCCCCAAAGTGGCCGCAATGTTAATTGATTTTTTTACTTTTACCGATCGACCTGGAACCTTTTCACACAGGTGCTCTTGGATGTGCTGTACACAAAAAAAATTATGGTATGCAAATGCGCCTACCGTTTTATGGCCGCCATTTTGAATTTTGTGAAAAACACGTTTTTGCGAACTCCTCCCAGACGCTTGATCCGATTCTTACGAAATCTTCGGCAAAATGATCGTTGGCTCGATGCGATCAAAAGTTATTGAAAGAATGTTGATATCTCATTTTTCAATAAAGTTATGGACCAATGAAGTTTGTAGGTTTGTGTCCTGAAAGTTCAAAGTCCTATAACTTTTTTTTTTCCAACCCCCATTTTCACCAAATTTTGAGGACATGTTCACAATGAGTCCTAGAACATCCCCAAATTTTCCCAGAATATTTGAACATTAGGGGGCGCTGTAGTGATTCTGTGTATTTTTGGCCATTTCCTTCAATTTTTGCATTTACAAACGAACGAACTCCTCCGAGAGTTTAAATCCGATCCATTTAAAAATCTGGCAACTGGTTCCTGACAGCCTTGGGGTCAAAAGTTATTAAAATCAAGAGTTTTCATAAAACCACCTGGGCGTGAGCTTGCGTGCAGTTTGGACAATTTTGGACGATTTTTTTCCAAAATGTAAAATGGTATAACTCCAAGGAACATTGATATTTCTGGCTATAAATGTATATTCATGATGCTTGTGTAAGCCTTTAAGTAATGCCATGCAGTGATTTTCGAAAAAGTATAGCGCCACCTATTGGCTTAGGTCAATGCAAAGTTTGTACATTTACATGTCCATTTCCCAGCCCTTTAATCTGATCAACTTCAAATCTGGGAATATAAGACGTAAGACTGTGACGATGGCTCACAGTGAGAATTGGGAGTTTTGGACCAACTTTGTGGCTGTGACGTCGCCATATTCGCATGAAAGTTCAAGCACATCTTCTGAGCCTCGGCACACTCCAAAACTCTTGAAAACCTCTGTGAGTATCCTACGTGATGACCTTTACAGACCTGATGTGCAGTTTTGGATCAAAAGTGAAAAATTGCCTCCATTGCGCCCCCTGGAAGATTTTGACGAAGCCCCGCCCGCACCCTGTTTGACCGACAAGTCCGCTGATTTTTTACCAAATGTATTAAAGGGAGACTTAAAAAAGTCTCTGAGGAATTTTCTCTAAAACAAACAGGAAGGCAGTTATAATTTTTTTAGTGTGAATATTACCTGAATTTTTGGCGGAGAGTGACCAATCCTATTTGAGTGAGTTTTCGAATTCTCAAAGCCATCAGAGGGTTTAGCTCTCCTGGTAAGAGACCGCCCCCCGATCCTATGGTCGTGAGATCGAGTCCCGACGAAATCATACTTTTTTTTTTGTTACTTCTTTTTTTAAACGCGTGTCCGGCTGATCTAACGGACAAAATGATTCAGGTAACTCTCCTTGCTGAGGTTAAATAACTGTACACGTTAGAGCAGCTGTGTCACACTCGTTTCAGCCACATACGGCTGGCACAGCTGCCGTATGTGGAGCTGCTGGGAGACGTCAGTGAGCTGGCGTTTGCAGTCGGGTGGCGGACTGGTCTTTATTCAGTTCTTGCACTTTGTACATCGCCCCAACATAATTAATTAGACTCCTGATGTGACTTAAATTGTGTTTATTGAACAATGCTTCAAAATATTGTCTCCACAGATTGACCTCCCTGCCCTGACGCAATGTGTGTGAATCTTCTTTTTTTAGGTCACTTTTCGATTTCGTAATCACGGCTCGACACGTAGCTCCGTTGGTTAGACACAGGACTTTCAATATTTTGATCCGGGTTCGCTTCCCGTTAGAGCCATAGTGTTTTTTTTCTTCTTCTTTTTAACTGCGTGTTCAGCTGAACTAACGAACAAAGGGATTTAGTTTACTTTCCTTGGTGAGGTGAATGTAATTCGTGTCGTTTGTATCATATCTTCATGAACTTGTTTATTTGTTGTGTGGTTTGTGCACAGACATATTTGTTTCGTTTTTTGGGTAGGAACTAATTTTACGTGGTTAGTTTCGGGGGGGACATGTTTTACGCGGACACATGTCACAGATCCACCATGTGTGTGAAGTCCTAATTTACGGTAAAACTCAGCAACGGGATCATCATTTTAAGGTAGCTTTCACAGTAGTAATAGTTCCTGAAGTAAAGTGTTCTCATTCCCTCTTGGATGTGTGCAGCCATTTAGGTACGTTTTGTTTAAGGGCTTGTTATATCTGTTCGACGGCACGGAGAGCTAACTGGGGTAGCGAGAGAAGCTAGCGGCTGCCGGATGGAGCAGCCAGTCAGCCAGCTTGCTAACTACACACCTATGCTTAAATCCAAACGGACTAAACCAAGTGGAAACGCTTTGGTAGGTGAGTGATGACTTTTTCCTTGTGCGTTCTTCAGTCTTACCCACTTAAATAGCGGGGATACTGTAAACATGCTAACAGCTGCTTAAGGGACGTCCCGTCACAAACATCTCTTTTTTTCCGCGTCTCCGGCTGATCTAACGAACAAAGTGGTTCAGATTACTCTATTTGCTGAGGTTATTGACTTAAATAACTACACTTTAGAGCAGATTTGTCACACTAATTTGAGTTTACTGCCGGCTGTGGCTGCTGTGCACTATTTAGCACAGCCCAGGGCAGCCTATGCTATGCTTGAAGAACATCAACTAGCATACGTATTTTGTTCCTGTAAAGCTAACTACGGTAGCTTCACGGGAATAAAAGACCCCTCTTCACGCTATTAGCGCCACTTTGTTTACGTTTCCGTGTGCCCTAAATAACTTGGCCCGATTGAATCACTTTATTTACACACTACTACTCGCAGCAGCTAACTAACTACTTTGTTGTTTAAAAGCGTCAGCTAAATGACACGTAATGTAATGTGCGTCTTCAATGCTTTTCAATATGTTATATATTCATTTCCTTCACAATGAGCATGAATCTAACATTAAATGATATGATTAATATGCCCCTCATTCCAATGAAATAATATACACACGTCAAGCTCATTATGGAGTTGAAACAACAAATTACTAAACTGTAAACAGTTAATATAAGAGAAAAAAATATTGTAATCAAGATAAATGTTTTTCAAAATGTGTGATTAACTAGTTAATTGTCTATAATCTGTTGACAGCCCTAATCGTATTCTGATAATACACCAAATACTACTGTAACTCTCTGCTGGCAGGTCTCCCTGCTGCCGCCATTCGACCACTGCAGCTCATCCAGAATGCAGCAGCTCGACTGGTCTTCAACCTTCTGAAATACTCCCACACCACACCGCTTCTCCCTTCACTTCATTGGTTACCAGTGGCTGCCCGCATCCAGTTCAAAGCATTGGTACTGACGGACCACGCTGTGAATGGATCGGGACCAGTCTACATCCGGGACATGGTGAAACCCTGCATCCCAACCCACGCACTCCGATCTGCATCTGGCAAGCTGCTTGTTCCTCCCTCACTGAGAGAAAAGCACTCGACGAGATGGCGACTCTTTGCTGTCCTGCTCCCAGATGGTGGAATGAGCTCTCTGATGACATCAGGACCGCAGAGAGCCTCTACATCTTCCGTCGAAAACTCAAGACACACCTTTTTAGACTCTACCTTGACTAAAACACTAGCAAACCGTAGCACTAACAAATGGTAGCACTTAAATTGTACTTATAATGCCACTTATCTTTAACATGTTTTGGGCGGTGATTTATTCAGTCATGTTTAGTCATATTTTGTTTTTTTTACTTGTCAATATGGTTTGGTACATGCCGAGTTAATCAATACACATTCTAAAGTGCAACGTCCATATGTGAATAAGAGTTGTATACGTTTATCATAGTCAACATGGTGTGGAAATATCCCTTATGTAGTTGGTCAATAGGAACTATAGTAGGCAGAAATAACAGCTAAGGTAATTACAGGTGGATATTTCTGGGAATTAACCTTGATTGAGACTGCATCTATGATATCTAAGATATACAGGACAAGAAAAATGCACTGGATGTGTATATGTGTTGAATCAATTATACAGACGCAAACTGGAGAACGAGACAAGTGTTGCTGTGATACTTATTGTGGTCATCGTGCCCGAGACCCGTAACAATTACTCCGCAGGTCTTTTGCAGCGGGGCAACAGCCCGGCGTCGGTGGATTCCGTTCGCGAGGCCGCAGATTCAGGTTTGAATGGAAGCCCCGAGAGTGATTTGTTTAGTCTCTTTAGTCTTTTTTGACCCGCGAGCCCGGCCGACCGCCGCCCCACCCCGACGTGCGAGAATAGGCGAAGGCCCGTTCATCGCTGCTTGCAGCTTTAATTATTATTAGGGCCTGAGCCGACTGAAAGTCGGGCGAAAGCCCTATTGAAATTGCAAGAATTCTTCTTATTATTATTCTTATTATTTCACCACTTCAATCGCACTTTTGGGGCCTTTGCCATGTTCAAAAACTCTTGAATTTTTGCGTGCGCTTCAGAAGTGCGAAAAATTTATATATTCTTGGGGTCGCGCAATTTGGCGATGAAAAAAAGTGCTCTCTAGCGCCCCCTAAAGTGCTGCCTCTGGGGACATTTTTGTCCACTTTTACGGATTGACTTGAAATTTTGCACACAGGTGCTCTTGGATGTGCTCTACAAAAAAGTCAATCATGGTATGCAAATGCGCCTACCGTTTTATGGCCGCCATTTTGAATTTTGTGAAAAACACGTTTTTGCGAACTCCTCCCAGACGCTTGGTCCGATTTTGACGAAATCTTCACCAAAATGATCATTGGCTCAATGCCATCAAAAGTTATCAAAAGCTTGTTGATATCTCATTTAGTTTTTAATTGATGGACCAATCAAGTTGTCGGGGGTGTGGCCTAAAAAGGAAAGACCAATAACTTAAAAAGTAAAAGGCCTGTCGCCACCAAATCTTTAGGACATGTTCACATTGGGTCCTAGAACTTCCCCTGAGAATTAAAAAAAAATCGAACATTAGGGGGCGCTATGGTGATTTACTGTATTTTGGCCTTTTTTTCGCAATTTCCACCGTATTTTGGTTTTACAAACGAACGAACTCCTCCGAGAGTTTAAATCCGATCGATTTCAAAATCGGGCAAGTTGATCCTGACCCCCTTGGGGTCAAAAGTTATTAAAATCAAGAGTTTTCATAAAACTACCTGGCCGTGAGCTTGCGTGCAGTTTGGACGATTTTTGACGATTTTTCTCAAAAATGTAAAATGGTATAACTCCAAGGAACATTGATATTTCTGGCTATAAATGTATATTCATGATGCTTGTGTAGGCCTTTAAGTAATGCCATGCAGTGATTTTCGAAAAAGTATAGCGCCACCTATTGGCTTAGGTCAATGCAAAGTTTCTACATTTACATGTCCATTTCCTAGCCCTTTAATGTGATCAACTTCAAATCTGGGAATATAAGACGTAAGACGGTGACGATGGCTCACAGTGAGAATTGGGAGTTTTGGACCAACTTTGTTGCTGTGACGACGTCATCTTTGCATGAAAGTTCAAGCACATCTTCTGAGCCTCGGCACACTCCAAAACTCTTGAAAACCTCTGTGAGTATCCTACGTGATGACCTTTACAGACCTGATGTGCAGTTTTGGATCAAAAGTGAAAAATTGCCTCCATTGCGCCCCCTGGAAGATTTTGACGAAGCCCCGCCCGCACCCTGTTTGACCGACAAGTCCGCTGATTTTTTACCAAATGTATTAAAGGGAGACTTAAAAAAGTCTCTGAGGAATTTTCTCTAAAACAAACAGGAAGGCAGTTATAATTTTTTTAGTGTGAATATTACCTCAATTTTTGGCGGAGAGTGACCAATCCTATTTCAGTGACTTTTCGAATTCTCACATCCATCTGGAAGAATAGCTCAGTGAGTAAGGTGTTGGCCCCCCGATGCAATGGTCGTGAGATCGACTCCCGACGAGATCATACTTTTTTTTTTTTTATTCTTTTTTTAAACGTGTGTCCGGCTGATCTAACGGACAAAATGATTCAGTTTACTCTCCTTGCTGAGGTTATTAAATAACTGTACACGTTAGAGCAGCTGTGTCACACTCGTTTCAGCCACATACGGCTGCTGGGCACAGCTGCCGTATGTGTGGAGCTGGCGTTGCAGCCCGGTACGGTCTGGACGGTGCAGCCGTTCGCCAGCGTGTCGCGAGTTTGACACATCTAACCTAGAAAAATAACACGGACAGTTCAATATATTTACATCTGAATTTAAATACACGTATTCTGCCACATACGGGTGGAGATGCAAACACGTTTTGGGATTTTACTAGATGTAACGGGGAACTGTTACGTTAAAGAACTCAATTACCCAGCAGTCTTTGTTGACGGACATGCGCAGAGTAGAGGGCGGCTCGTAGTGTCGCGTGAGTTAATGCTGTTATCGCGAGAGGTCGCCATTGAAGCCCCGGCGTTGAACAGCTGCAGCTCGTATCAAGTCCGTATTTTATATTTTAAACTGCTAGCTACACACCTATGCTTAAATCCAAACGGACTAAACCAAGTGGAAACGCTTTGGTAGGTGAGTGATGACTTTTTCCTTGTGCGTTCTTCAGTCTTACCCACTTAAATAGCGGGGATACTGTAAACATGCTAACACTAGTTCGGTGCTATTAGCTGCTTAAGGGACGTCCCGTCACAAACATCTCTTTTTTTCCGCGTCTCCGGCTGATCTAACGAACAAAGTGGTTCAGATTACTCTATTTGCTGAGGTTATTGACTTAAATAACTACACTTTAGAGCAGATTTGTCACACTAATTTGAGTTTACTGCCGGCTGTGGCTGCTGTGCACTATTTAGCACAGCCCAGGGCAGCCTATGCTATGCTTGAAGAACATCAACTAGCATACGTATTTTGTTCCTGTAAAGCTAACTACGGTAGCTTCACGGGAATAAAAGACCCCTCTTCACGCTATTAGCGCCACTTTGTTTACGTTTCCGTGTGCCCTAAATAACTTGGCCCGATTGAATCACTTTATTTACACACTACTACTCGCAGCAGCTAACTAACTACTTTGTTGTTTAAAAGCGTCAGCTAAATGACACGTAATGTAATGTGCGTCTTCAATGCTTTTCAATGTTATATATTTATTTCCTTCACAATGAGCATGAATCTAACATTAAATGATATGATTAATATGCCCCTCATTCCAATGAAATAATATACACACGTCAAGCTCATTATGGAGTTGAAACAACAAATTACTAAACTGTAAACAGTTAATATAAGAGAAAAAAATATTGTTATCAAGATAAATGTTTTACAAAATGTGTGATTAACTAGTTAATTGTCTATAATCTGTTGACAGCCCTAATCGTATTCTGATAATACATGTTGGTGCTCAAATACTTTCAGATGCCACGTGCAAAGTCATGCCACCATCAATGGGAATGGCACATTGGACACGTGGCTTTCAACTCCAGCGAGGTGGGAAAGCATTTCTTTATGTATATTTTGTTCTGTCTGCATAATTGTAAAACACAGACACCCAACTAATTTTCTCCTTCCCCGACTCGGACACTCAGGTGGCGGCACGGATCTCTGCATGTCTGACTGACATCTCCCAGTGGATGTCCGCCCATCACCTGAAGATCAACCCCGACAAGACTGAACTACTTTTCTTCCCTGGAAAAAACTCGCCCACTCAGGACCTGACCGTTAACTTTGGCGAACACCGTTAACATCAGGAGAATACCACCCCTTCTCACTCAGAAGGCGGCGCAGGTACTGATTCAGGCTCTTGTCATCTCTCGCCTCGACTACTGTAACTCTCTGCTGGCAGGTCTCCCTGCTACCGCCATTCGACCACTGCAGCTCATCCAGAATGCAGCAGCTCGACTGGTCTTCAACCTTCTGAAATACTCCCACACCGCTTCTCCCTTCACTTCATTGGTTACCAGTGGCTGCCCGCATCCAGTTCAAAGCATTGGTACTGACGGACCACGCTGTGAATGGATCGGGACCAGTCTACATCCGGGACATGGTGAAACCCTGCATCCCAACCCACGCACTCCGATCTGCATCTGGCAAGCTGCTTGTTCCTCCCTCACTGAGAGAAAAGCACTCGACGAGATGGCGACTCTTTGCTGTCCTGCTCCCAGATGGTGGAATGAGCTCTCTGATGACATCAGGACCGCAGAGAGCCTCTCCATCTTCCGTCGAAAACTCAAGACACACCTTTTTAGACTCTACCTTGACCAAAACACTAGCAAACCGTAGCACTAACAAATGGTAGCACTTAAATTGTACTTATAATGCCACTTATCTTTAACATGTTTTGGGCGGTGATTTATTCAGTCATGTTTAGTCATATTGTTTTTTTTACTTGTCAATATGGTTTGGTACATGCCGAGTTAATCAATACACATTCTAAAGTGCAACGTCCATATGTGAATAAGAGTTGTATACGTTTATCATAGTCAATATGGTATGGAAATATCCCTTATGTAGTTGGTCAATAGGAACTATAGTAGGCAGAAATAACAGCTAAGGTAATTACAGGTGGATATTTCTGGGAATTAACCTTGATTGAGACTGCATCTATGATATCTAAGATATACAGGACAAGAAAAATGCACTGGATGTGTATATGTGTTGAATCAATTATACAGACGCAAACTGGAGAACGAGACAAGTGTTGCTGTGATACTTATTGTGGTCATCGTGCCCGAGACCCGTAACGATTACTCCGCAGGTCTTTTGCAGCGGGGCAACAGCCCGGCGTCGGTGGATTCCGTTCGCGAGGCCGCAGATTCAGGTTTGAATGGCAGCCCCGAGAGTGATTCGTTTAGTCTCTTTAGTCTTTTTTGACCCGCGAGCCCGGCCGACCGCCGCCCCACCCCGACGTGCGAGAATAGGCGAAGGCCCGTTCATCGCTGCTTGCAGCTTTAATTAGGGCCTGAGCCGACTGAAAGTCGGGCGAAAGCCCTATTGAAATTGCAAGAATTCTTCTTATTATTATTCTTATTATTTCACCACTTCAATCGCACTTTTGGGGCCTTTGCCATGTTCAAAAACTCTTGAATTTTTGCGTGCGCTTCAGAAGTGCGAAAAATTTATATATTCTTGGGGTCGCGCAATTTGGCGATGAAAAAAAGTGCTCTCTAGCGCCCCCTAAAGTGCTGCCTCTGGGGACATTTTTGTCCACTTTTACGGATTGACTTGAAATTTTGCACACAGGTGCTCTTGGATGTGCTCTACAAAAAAGTCAATCATGGTATGCAAATGCGCCTACCGTTTTATGTCCGCCATTTTGAATTTTGTGAAAAACACGTTTTTGCGAACTCCTCCCAGACGCTTGGTCCGATTTTGACGAAATCTTCACCAAAATGATCATTGGCTCAATGCCATCAAAAGTTATTAAAAGCTTGTTGATATCTCATTGGGTTTTTAATTGATGGACCAATCAATTTGTCGGGGGTGTGGCCTAAAAAGGAAAGACCAATAACTTAAAAAGTAAAAGGCCTGTCGCCACCAAATCTTTAGGACATGTTCACATTGGGTCCTAGAACTTCCCCTGAGAATTAAAAAAAAATCGAACATTAGGGGGCGCTATGGTGATTTACTGTATTTTGGCCTTTTTTTCGCAATTTCCACCGTATTTTGGTTTTACAAACGAACGAACTCCTCCGAGAGTTTAAATCCGATCGATTTCAAAATCGGGCAAGTTGATCCTGACCCCCTTGGGGTCAAAAGTTATTAAAATCAAGAGTTTTCATAAAACTACCTGGCCGTGAGCTTGCGTGCAGTTTGGACGATTTTTGACGATTTTTCTCAAAAATGTAAAATGGTATAACTCCAAGGAACATTGATATTTCTGGCTAGAAATTTTAATTCATGATGCTTGTGTAGGCCTATAAGTATTGCCATGAAAAGATTTTCGAAAAAGTATAGCGCCACCTATTGGCCTAGGTCAATGCAAAATTTCTACAGTCAGATGTCCATTTCCTAGCCCTTTAATCTGATCCCCTTCAAATCTGGGAATATAAACCTTAGTACTGTGATGATAGGTCACCGTGAATATTGGGAGTTTTGGACAAACTTTGTTGCTGTGACGACACCATCCTCGCATGAAAGTTCACGCACATCTTCTGAGCCTTGGAAAATTTCAAAACTCTTGAAAACCTCTGTGAGTGTCCTTAGTGATGGTCTTTACAGACTTGATGTGGAGTTTTGGTTCAAAAGTTAATAATTGCCTCCTTTGCGCCCCCTGGAAGTTTTCGACGAAGCGGCGCCGGCACTCTGTTTGACTTACAAGTACGGTGGTTTTTGAGAAAATGTATTACAGAGAGACTTAAAAGAGTCTCTGAGGACTATGCTCTAAAACAAACAGGAAGTCAGTTATAACTCTATTAGTGTGAATATTCCCTGTAGATTTGAAGGAGAGTCACCAATCCTATTTGAGGAACGTTTCGAAGTACAAAATTGTATCAGAGCAGATAGATCATCTGCAGAGCACTCGGCCCCTGGCGCTGGAGATGCGGGTTCGATTCCAGGTGCGGAAGATCTTTTTTTTTCACCTCTATTTCGGTTTTGCACTTTGTACATCGCCTCAACCTATTTATTAAGACTCCTGATGTGACTTGTCAACTTTTTGCAGGCCTTTTGCAGCTCGGCAATAGCCTTGTCTTGGTGGATTCCGTTCATGAGACCACAGAGTCAGGTTTGAATGCCAGCCCCGAGAGTGATTTATTTAGTCTCTTTAGTCTCTTTTTGACCCGCGAGTCCGGCCGACCGCTGCCACCCCGACGTGCGAGGAGAGGCGAAGGCCCGTTCATCGCTGCTTGCAGCTTTAATTAGGGCCTGAGCCGACTGCAAGTCGGGCGAAAGCCCTATTGAAATTGCAAGAATTATTATTTTTCTTCGTTATTATTTCGCCACTTCGAACGCACTTTTGGGGACTTTATCATGTTCAAAAACTCTTGAATTTTTGCACGCGCATCAGAAGTGCGCAAAATTGACGTATGATTTGGGTCCCGCAATTAGAGGAGAGAAAAAAGAACTCTCTAGCGCCCCCCAAAGTGGCCGCAATGTTAATTTTTTTTTTTACTTTTACCGATCGACTTGGAACCTTTTCACACAGGTTCTCTTGGATGTGCTGTACACAAAAAAAATTATGGTATGCAAATGCGCCTACCGTTTTATGGCCGCCATTTTGAATTTTGTGAAAAACACGTTTTTGCGAACTCCTTCCAGACGCTTGGTCCGATTCTTACGGAATCTTCGGCAAAATGATCGTTGGCTCGATGCGATCAAAAGTTATTGAAAGAATGTTGATATCTCATTTTTCAATAAAGTTATGGACCAATGAAGTTTGTAGGTTTGTGTCCTGAAAGTTCAAAGGCCTATAACTTTTTTTTTTTCTAACCGTCATTTTCACCAAATTTTGAGGACATGTTCACAATGAGTCCTAGAACATCCCCAAATTTTCCCAGAATATTTGAACATTAGGGGGCGCTGTGGTGATTCTGTGTATTTTTGGCCATTTCCTTCAATTTTTGCATTTACAAACGAACGAACTCCTCCGAGAGTTTAAATCCGATCCATTTCAAAATTTGGCAACTGGTTCCTGACAGCCTTGGGGTCAAAAGTTATTAAAATCAAGAGTTTTCATAAAACCACCTGGGCGTGAGCTTGCGTGCAGTTTGGACAATTTTGGACGATTTTTTTCCAAAATGTAAAATGGTATAACTCCAAGGAACATTGATATTTCTGGCTATAAATGTATATTCATGATGCTTGTGTAGGCCTTTAAGTAATGCCATGCAGTGATTTTCGAAAAAGTATAGCGCCACCTATTGGCTTAGGTCAATGCAAAGTTTGTACATTTACATGTCCATTTCCCAGCCCTTTAATCTGATCAACTTCAAATCTGGGAATATAAGACGTAAGACTGTGACGATGGCTCACAGTGAGAATTGGGAGTTTTGGACCAACTTTGTGGCTGTGACGTCGCCATATTCGCATGAAAGTTCAAGCACATCTTCTGAGCCTCGGCACACTCCAAAACTCTTGAAAACCTCTGTGAGTATCCTACGTGATGACCTTTACAGACCTGATGTGCAGTTTTGGATCAAAAGTGAAAAATTGCCTCCATTGCGCCCCCTGGAAGATTTTGACGAAGCCCCGCCCGCACCCTGTTTGACCGACAAGTCCGCTGATTTTTTACGAAATGTATTAAAGGGAGACTTAAAAAAGTCTCTGAGGAATTTTCTCTAAAACAAACAGGAAGGCAGTTATAATTTTTTTAGTGTGAATATTACCTGAATTTTTGGCGGAGAGTGACCAATCCTATTTCAGTGAGTTTTCGAATTCTCAAAGCCATCAGAGGGTTTAGCTCTCCTGGTAAGAGACCGCCCCCCGATCCTATGGTCGTGAGATCGAGTCCCGACGAAATCATACTTTTTTTTTTGTTACTTCTTTTTTTAAACGCGTGTCCGGCTGATCTAACGGACAAAATGATTCAGGTAACTCTCCTTGCTGAGGTTTTTAAATAACTGTACACTTAGAGCAGCTGTGTCACACTCGTTTCAGCCACATACGGCTGCTGGGCACAGCTGCCGTATGTGTGGAGCTGGAGGGGGAGACGTGAGTGACCTGGCGTTTGCCAGCTCTAACGTAATGTATTTCTGTTCAAAGTAACCGCTATTCATGTTTTGCACTTTGTACATCGCCCTTTCTTAATTAATTAGACTCCTGATGTGACTTCAATTGTGTTTATTGAACAATGCTGCAAAATATAGTCCCCAAAGATCGCACTCTCCGCCATTTTGTATTGCGTAATCACAGTGAGCTGGTGGCTCCGTTGGGAAGCAACATACGGGTGGAGATGCAAACACGTTTTGTGATATTACGGGTTACTGTTAAGCAGTGGCGGCTGGTGATGGAAAAAGTAGGGGGGGCTGAGGGAGATTTCTGCCGTTTATTTATTACATTAACACCAAAGTAACGACTTAAAAACAAATAGCATCTAATGTAATTATTAAACTATGAATTTAGAATGTCCTTGTAGATTTCAAATATTGTTCTTTCAAAGACAAGGTCATACCAAGTCATACACATCATATTAGGAAACCAAGTCATACAAGGTGAACTTATAATTGCTGTAATTTGCGTCAATATTCAATATACACAAAGAGGCAAATAGTCGCTGTTATTACATGGAGTAACCACTAGATGAAGAAGACTGTGCATTACCAATTGTAATGGTGAGCAAGTCAATAAAAATTATTTACATTGTCTCCAGTGTTCACATAAATCGTACAGCAAACCACCTCTAAGACAGACACACAAAAAAAACATAAAACTCCTCCAGAGACACAACAGCATCTCCTCTGCTCCTCCAGGGACACAACAGCATCTCCTCTGCACCTCCAGGGACACAACAGCATCTCCTCTGCTCCTCCAGAGACACAACAGCATCTCCTCTGCTCCTCCAGGGACACAACAGCATCTCTGGAGGAGCAGAGGAGATGCTGAGTGCCTGGAGGAGCAGAGGAGATGCTGAGTGCTTGGAGGAGCAGATAAGATGCTGAGTGCTTGGAGGAGCAGATGAGATGGTGAGTGCTTGGAGGAGCAGATGAGATGAAATGTTTCATGTCCTGAACACCGTTTTCACACCAGACTCGATCGGTCGCTGCGGTTTTAAAAAGCAAACAAGGGAAGCAAAACAGCGAGTTAGTTACTCCACAGCCGGTTAGCCACGGCTTCCTAGTGTACCATGTCCGCGAAAAGCCTCTAGTGTACGACGCTTCCTTGTCTTTCACCTGCTGTCTGATGTTAATTTGTGGCTGGTCCGGTCCCATTTCTTTTATTTTTTGTTTTTCAGCCAGTGGTCTTCTTTCAAACGGAGTTTGAAGAAGAGATTGCACGGTCAATATGGTGTGGAAATGTCTCATGTAGTTGGTCAATTGGAACTATATTAGGCAGTAATAACAGCTATGGTTTTTATCTTAAAACAAAAAAGGATAACTCTGTTGGACAACTACTCAATTGTCTTGACGACATATAGGCCTGGATGGCTTGGAACTTTTTTAATTTTAATGACTTGGGTCAATGCAAAGTTTCTACATGGCTTAACTGATTCAAACTGAACTTACCAATATATTAAGCCCTGGAGGAAGAGTGTATCTTAGTCAATGTATTATTAATTATTTCATTCAGCAAAGCTCTCTTCAGGAAGACAGCCACTTCGTCATCCAGCGGGTTTGGTTAAAAAGTTAACATATCTTGATGGAGCAAAAGAGGTGGGGTTAGCTGTCGTCCTTCTACCTCGACTAAACCAAGGTGTGAATTAACCTTGATTGAGACTGCGTCTATAAGATATACAGGACAAGAAAAATGCACTGGATGTAAACTGTACGTGTGTTGAATCAATTATACGGACGCAAACTGGAGAACGAGACGAGCGTTTGCTGTGATTCTTGCGCTTCAGACTCTACCTTTATTTTACAGGAATGCATCTTTTTGTTATCGTGGTCATCGTGCCCGAGACCCGTAATGATTACTCTGCAGGTCTTTTGCAGCGGGGCAACAGCCCGGCGTCGGTGGATTCCGTTCGCGAGGCCAAAGATTCGGGTTTGAATGGCAGCCCCGAGAATGATTTGTTTAGTCTCTTTAGTCTTTTTTGACCCGCGAGCCCGGCCGACCGCCGCCCCACCCCGACGTGCGAGAATAGGCGAAGGCCCGTTCATCGCTGCTTGCAGCTTTAATTAGGGCCTGAGCCGACTGAAAGTCGGGCGAAAGCCCTATTGAAATTGCAAGAATTATTATTATTATTATTATTTCGCCACTTCGAACGCACTTTCGGGGACTTCATCATGTTCAAAAACTCTTGAATTTTTGCACGCGCATCAGAAGTGCGCAAAATTGACGTATGATTCGGGTCCCGCAATTAGAGGAGAGAAAAAAGAACTCTCTAGCGCCCCCCAAAGTGGCCGCAATGTTAATTTTTTTTTTTACTTTTACCGATCGACTTGGAACCTTTTCACACAGGTTCTCTTAGATGTGCTGTACACAAAAAAAATTATGGTATGCAAATGCGCCTACCGTTTTATGGCCGCCATTTTTAATTTTGTGAAAAACACGTTTTTGCGAACTCCTCCCAGACGCTTGGTCCGATTCTTACGAAATCTTCGGCAAAATGATCGTTGGCTCGATGCGATCAAAAGTTATTGAAAGAATGTTGATATCTCATTTTTCAATAAAGTTATGGACCAATGAAGTTTGTAGGTTTGTGTCCTGAAAGTTCAAAGGCCTATAACTTTTTTTTTTTCTAACCGTCATTTTCACCAAATTTTGAGGACATGTTCACAATGAGTCCTAGAACATCCCCAAATTTTCCCAGAATATTTGAACATTAGGGGGCGCTGTGGTGATTCTGTGTATTTTTGGCCATTTCCTTCAATTTTTGCATTTACAAACGAACGAACTCCTCCGAGAGTTTAAATCCGATCCATTTCAAAATTTGGCAACTGGTTCCTGACACCCTTGGGGTCAAAAGTTATTAAAATCAAGAGTTTTCATAAAACTACCTGGGCGTGAGCTTGCGTGCAGTTTGGACAATTTTGGAAGATTTTTTTCCAAAATGTAAAATGGTATAACTCCAAGGAACATTGATATTTCTGGCTATAAATGTATATTCATGATGCTTGTGTAGGCCTTTAAGTAATGCCATGCAGTGATTTTCGAAAAAGTATAGCGCCACCTATTGGCTTAGGTCAATGCAAAGTTTGTACATTTACATGTCCATTTCCTAGCCCTTTAATCTGATCAACTTCAAATCTGGGAATATAAGACGTAAGACTGTGACGATGGCTCACAGTGAGAATTGGGAGTTTTGGACCAACTTTGTTGCTGTGACGACGCTATCTCCGCATGAAAGTTCAAGCACATCTTCTGAGCCTCGGCACACTCCAAAACTCTTGAAAACGTCTGTGAGTATTCTACGTGATGACCTTTACAGACCTGATGTGCAGTTTTGGATCAAAAGTGAAAAATTGCCTCCATTGCGCCCCCTGGAAGATTTTGACGAAGCCCCGCCCGCACCCTGTTTGACCGACAAGTCCGCTGATTTTTTACCAAATGTATTAAAGGGAGACTTAAAAAAGTCTCTGAGGAATTTTCTCTAAAACAAACAGGAAGGCAGTTATAATTTTTTTAGTGTGAATATTACCTCAATTTTTGGCGGAGAGTGACCAATCCTATTTCAATGACTTTTCGAATTCTCACATCCATCTGGAAGAATAGCTCAGTGAGTAAGGTGTTGGCCCCCCGATGCAATGGTCGTGAGATCGACTCCCGACGAAATCATACTTTTTTTTTTTTCTTCTTTTTTTAAACGTGTGTCCGGCTGATCTAACGGACAAAATGATTCAGTTTACTCTCCTTGCTGAGGTTATTAAATAACTGTACACGTTAGAGCAGCTGTGTCACACTCGTTTCAGCCACATACGGCTGCTGGGCACAGCTGCCATATGTGTGGAGCTGGAGGGAGGAGCTGGCGTTGCAGCCCGGTACGGTCTGGACGGTGCAGCCGTTCGCCAGCGTGTCGCGAGTTTGACACATCTAACCTAGAAAAATAACACGGACAGTTCAATATATTTACATCTGAATTTAAATACACGTATTCTGCCACATACGGGTGGAGATGCAAACACGTTTTGGGATTTTACTAGATGTTACGGGGAACTGTTACGTTAAAGAACTCAATTACCCAGCAGTCTTTGTTGACGGACATGCGCAGAGTAGAGGGCGGCTCGTAGTGTCGCGTGAGTTAATGCTGTTATCGCGAGAGGTCGCCATTGAAGCCCCGGCGTTGAACAGCTGCAGCTCGTATCAAGTCCGTATTTTATATTTTAAACTGCTAGCTACACACCTATGCTTAAATCCAAACGGACTAAACCAAGTGGAAACGCTTTGGTAGGTGAGTGATGGCTTTTTCCTTGTGCGTTCTTCAGTCTTACCCACTTAAATAGCGGGGATACTGTAAACATGCTAACACTAATTCGGTGCTATTAGCTGCTTAAGGGACGTCCCGTCACAAACATCTCTTTTTTTCCGCGTCTCCGGCTGATCTAACGAACAAAGTGGTTCAGATTACTCTATTTGCTGAGGTTATTGACTTAAATAACTACACTTTAGAGCAGATTTGTCACACTAATTTGAGTTTACTGCCGGCTGTGGCTGCTGTGCACTATTTAGCACAGCCCAGGGCAGCCTATGCTATGCTTGAAGAACATCAACTAGCATACGTATTTTGTTCCTGTAAAGCTAACTACGGTAGCTTCACGGGAATAAAAGACCCCTCTTCACGCTATTAGCGCCACTTTGTTTACGTTTCCGTGTGCCCTAAATAACTTGGCCCGATTGAATCACTTTATTTACACACTACTACTCGCAGCAGCTAACTAACTACTTTGTTGTTTAAAAGCGTCAGCTAAATGACACGTAATGTAATGTGCGTCTTCAATGCTTTTCAATGTTATATATTTATTTCCTTCACAATGAGCATGAATCTAACATTAAATGATATGATTAATATGCCCCTCATTCCAATGAAATAATATACACACGTCAAGCTCATTATGGAGTTGAAACAACAAATTACTAAACTGTAAACAGTTAATATAAGAGAAAAAAATATTGTTATCAAGATAAATGTTTTACAAAATGTGTGATTAACTAGTTAATTGTCTATAATCTGTTGACAGCCCTAATCGTATTCTGATAATACATGTTGGTGCTCAAATACTTTCAGATGCCACGTGCAAAGTCATGCCACCATCAATGGGAATGGCACATTGGACACGTGGCTTTCAACTCCAGCGAGGTGGGAAAGCATTTCTTTATGTATATTTTGTTCTGTCTGCATAATTGTAAAACACAGACACCCAACTAATTCTCTCCTTCCCCGACTCGGACACTCAGGTGGCGGCACGGATCTCTGCATGTCTGACTGACATCTCCCAGTGGATGTCCGCCCATCACCTGAAGATCAACCCCGACAAGACTGAACTACTTCTCTTCCCTGGAAAAAACTCGCCCACTCAGGACCTGACTGTTAACTTTGGCGAACACCGTTAACATCAGGAGAATACGACCCCTTCTCACTCAGAAGGCGGCGCAGGTACAGATTCAGGCTCTTGTCATCTCTCGCCTCGACTACTGTAACTCTCTGCTGGCGGGTCTCCCTGCTACCGCCATACGACCACTGCAGCTCATCCAGAATGCAGCAGCTCGACTGGTCTTCAACCTTCTGAAATACTCCCACACCACACCGCTTCTCCGTTCTCTTCATTGGTTACTAGTGGCTCCCCGCATCCAGTTCAAAGCATTGGTACTGACGTACCACGCTGTGAATGGATCGGGACCAGTCTACATCCGGGACATGGTTAAACCCTACATCCCAACCCACACACTCCGATCTGCATCTGCCACGCTGCTTGTTCCTCCCTCACTGAGAGAAAAGCACTCGACGAGATCGCGACTCTTTGCTGTCCTGGCTCCCAGATGGTGGAACGAGCTCTCTGATGACATCAGGACTGCAGAGAGCCTCTCCATCTTCCGTCGAAAACTCAAGACACACCTTTTTAGACTCTACCTTGACTAAAACACTAGCAAACCGTAGCACTAACAAATGGTAGCACTTAAATTGTACTTATAATGCCACTTATCTTTAACATGTTTTGAAACTGCTTAGTTAATGAAAAATGTACTTTCTTGTTACTTGTTCTTCTGAGTTTGTATCTCTATGTGGAAATGCACTTATTGTACGTCGCTTTGGATAAAAGCGTCAGCTAAATGACATGTAATGTAAAAGCCTTCTTCCTGTGTTCTTACAACAGCATTCCATTACATATCGATGTAATAATTTGGCCTTCTTTTTTTCTTCCAGCACACGGCACAGGTTGGCGTCACAATCATGGCAAAGTTGACTGGACCACAGCGGAAAATTATCCTTCCAGAGAAGAAGTTATTTACTTCTACAACGAATGGAAGAGTTACAACTTCCAGATGACAGCTCGCCGCTCATCCTTCTGGGCAACTTGAACATCCGACAGAACTTATGTGACCTACTGCGTTTTATTTTCTCCTTTAGCTGTCATTTAAGTATTAAAATTCGCTGTATTTTTGCAAGAGAGGCACCAATCCTATTTGAGTGACGTTTCGATTGTGAAATTGTATTGGACCATATAGGTCATCTGCAGAGCGTTGGCCCCTGGCGCAGTAAACCAGGGTTTGATTCTTGGCATGCACAAGACTCCTCATGTGACTTAAAATGAATCCAGAATGCAATATTTGTTCAGTATGCAAGGGCAGTGATTTATTTAGTCATGTTTGGTCATGTTTTGGTTTTTTTACATGACAATATGGTTTGGTACATGCTGAGTTAATGAATATACATTCTAAATTGCAATGTCCATATGTGAATAAGAGTTGTATACGTTTATCATAGTCAACATGGTGTGGAAATATCCCTTATGTAGTTGGTCAATGGGAACTATAGTAGGCCGTAATAACAGCTAAGGTAATTACAGGTGGATATTTCTGGGAATTAACCTTAAATGAGACTGCATTTATAATATCTAAGATATACAGGACAAGAAAAATGCACTGGATGTGTATATGTGTTGAATCAATTATACAGACGCAAACTGGAGAACGAGACAAGTGTTGCTGTGATACTTATTGTGGTCATCGTGCCCGAGACTTGTAACAATTACTCCGCAGGTCTTTTGCAGCGGGGCAACAGCCCGGCGTCGGTGGATTCCGTTCGCGAGGCCGCAGATTCGGGTTTGAATGGCAGCCCCGAGAGTGATTTGTTTAGTCTCTTTAGTCTTTTTTGACCCGCGAGCCCGGCCGACCGCCGCCCCACCCCGACGTGCGAGAATAGGCGAAGGCCCGTTCATCGCTGCTTGCAGCTTTAATTAGGGCCTGAGCCGACTGAAAGTCGGGCGAAAGCCCTATTGAAATTGCAAGAATTCTTCTTATTATTATTCTTATTATTTCACCACTTCAATCGCACTTTTGGGGCCTTTGCCATGTTCAAAAACTCTTGAATTTTTGCATGCGCTTCAGAAGTGCGAAAAATTTATATATTCTTGGGGTCGCGCAATTTGGCGATGAAAAGAAGTGCTCTCTAGCGCCCCCTAAAGTGCTGCCTCTGGGGACATTTTTGTCCACTTTTACGGATTGACTTGAAATTTTGCACACAGGTGCTCTTGGATGGGCTCTACAAAAAAGTCAATCATGGTATGCAAATGCGCCTACCGTTTTATGGCCGCCATTTTGAATTTTGTGAAAAACACGTTTTTGCGAACTCCTCCCAGACGCTTGGTCCGATTTTGACGAAATCTTCACCAAAATGATCATTGGCTCAATGCCATCAAAAGTTATTAAAAGCTTGTTGATATCTCATTGGGTTTTTAATTGATGGACCAATCAAGTTGTCGGGGGTGTGGCCTAAAAAGGAAAGACCAATAACTTAAAAAGTAAAAGGCCTGTCGCCACCAAATCTTTAGGACATGTTCACATTGGGTTGTAGAACTTCCCCTGAGAATTAAAATAAAATCGAACATTAGGGGGCGCTATGGTGATTTACTGTATTTTGGCCTTTTTTTCGCAATTTCCACCGTATTTTGGTTTTACAAACGAACGAACTCCTCCGAGAGTTTAAATCCGATCGATTTCAAAATCGGGCCAGTTGATCCTGACCCCCTTGGGGTCAAAAGTTATTAAAATCAAGAGTTTTCATAAAACTACCTGGGCGTGAGCTTGCGTGCAGTTTGGACGATTTTTGACGATTTTCCTCAAATATGTAAAATGGTATAACTCCAAGGAACATTGATATTTCTGGCTAGAAATTTTAATTCATGATGCTTGTGTAGGCCTATAAGTATTGCCATGAAAAGATTTTCGAAAAAGTATAGCGCCACCTATTGGCTTACGTCAATGCAAAGTTTCTACATTTACATGTCCATTTCCTAGCCCTTTAATCTGATCAACTTCAAATCTGGGAATATAAGACGTAAGACTGTGACGATGGCTCACAGTGAGAATTGGGAGTTTTGGACCAACTTTCTTGCTGTGACGACGTCATCTTCGCATGAAAGTTCAAGCACATCTTCTGAGCCTTGGCAAACTCCAAAACTCTTGGAAAGCTCATTGAGTGTCCTAGGTGATGACCTTTACAGACCTGATGTAGAGTTTTGGATCAAATGCTAAGAAATCCCTCCATTGCGCCCCCTGGAAGTTTTCGACGAAGCGGCGCCGGCACCATGTTTGACCTACAATTGTGGTGATTTTTTTAACAATTGTATTAAAGTGAGACTTCAAATAAAGTCTCTGACGACTATGCTCTAAAACAAACAGGAAGTCAGTTATAACCATATTAGTGTGAATATTCCCTGTAGTATTGCAAGAGAGTCACCAATCCTATTTGAAGGACGTTTCAAACCACTAAATTGTATCAGAGCAGATAGCTCATCTGCAGAGCGCTCGGCCCCCAGCGCTGGAGATGTGGGTTCGATTCCCAGCACGGCAGATCTTTTTATTTTCACCTCTATTTCGGTTTTGCACTTTGTACATCGCCTCAACCTATTTATTAAGACTCCTGATGTGACTTAAAATGTATTTAATGAATCCAGGATGTAATATTTGTTCAGTATGCAGGAGCAGTGATTTAATTTGTCATGTTTAGTTTTTTTACATGAGAATATGGTTCGGTACATGCTGAGTTAATGCGAACAGCTGACGTGGGGCGCTTGTGGTAGCGGGGCAGCTAACAGACACTTTAATATAATTACATCTATGGTTTAAATACTCGTATTCTGCCACATACTGGTGGAGATGCAAACACGTTTACTCTGCGATCTCCATAAACTGTCTCTGCTCTGCTCACTGAAGCAAAAGTCTCTGACGACTATGCTCTAAAACAAACAGGAAGTCAGCTATAATTTTTTTTAGTGTGAACACTCCCTGTAATTTTGCAAGAGAGTCACCAATCCTATTTGAGGGACGTTTCGAATTACTACATTGTATCAGAGCAGATAGCACATCTGTAGAGCACTCGGCCCCCGGCGCTGGAGATGCGGGTTCGATTCCAGGTGCGGAAGATCATTTTTTTTCACCTCTATTTCGGTTTTGCACTTTGTACATCGCCTCAACCTATTTATTAAGACTCCTGATGTGACTTGTCAACTTTTTGCAGGCCTTTTGCAGCTCGGCAGTAGCCTTGTCTTGGTGGATTCCGTTCATGAGACCACAGAGTAAGGTTTGAATGCCGGCCCCGAGAGTGATTTATTTTGTCTCCTTAGTCTCTTTTTGACCCGCGCGCCCGGCCGACCGCCGCCCCACCCCGACGTGCAAGGGGGCGAAGGCCCGTTCATCGCTGCTTGCAGCTTTAATTATTATTATTATTTCGCCACTTCGAACGCACTTTCGGGGACTTCATCATGTTCAAAAACTCTTGAATTTTTGCACGCGCATCAGAAGTGCGCAAAATTGACGTATGATTCGGGTCCCGCAATTAGAGGAGAGAAAAAAGAACTCTCTAGCGCCCCCCAAAGTGGCCGCAATGTTAATTTTTTTTTTTACTTTTACCGATCGACTTGGAACCTTTTCACACAGGTTCTCTTGGATGTGCTGTACACAAAAAAAATTATGGTATGCAAATGCGCCTACCGTTTTATGGCCGCCATTTTGAATTTTGTGAAAAACACGTTTTTGCGAACTCCTCCCAGACGCTTGGTCCGATTCTTACGAAATCTTCGGCAAAATGATCGTTGGCTCGATGCGATCAAAAGTTATTGAAAGAATGTTGATATCTCATTTTTCAATAAAGTTATGGACCAATGAAGTTTGTAGGTTTGTGTCCTGAAAGTTCAAAGGCCTATAACTTTTTTTTTTTCTAACCGTCATTTTCACCAAATTTTGAGGACATGTTCACAATGAGTCCTAGAACATCCCCAAATTTTCCCAGAATATTTGAACATTAGGGGGCGCTGTGGTGATTCTGTGTATTTTTGGCCATTTCCTTCAATTTTTGCATTTACAAACGAACGAACTCCTCCGAGAGTTTAAATCCGATCCATTTCAAAATTTGGCAACTGGTTCCTGACAGCCTTGGGGTCAAAAGTTATTAAAATCAAGAGTTTTCATAAAACCACCTGGGCGTGAGCTTGCGTGCAGTTTGGACAATTTTTGACGATTTTTTTCCAAAATGTAAAATGGTATAACTCCAAGGAACATTGATATTTCTGGCTATAAATGTATATTCATGATGCTTGTGTAGGCCTTTAAGTAATGCCATGCAGTGATTTTCGAAAAAGTATAGCGCCACCTATTGGCTTAGGTCAATGCAAAGTTTGTACATTTACATGTCCATTTCCCAGCCCTTTAATCTGATCAACTTCAAATCTGGGAATATAAGACGTAAGACTGTGACGATGGCTCACAGTGAGAATTGGGAGTTTTGGACCAACTTTGTGGCTGTGACGTCGCCATATTCGCATGAAAGTTCAAGCACATCTTCTGAGCCTCGGCACACTCCAAAACTCTTGAAAACCTCTGTGAGTATCCTACGTGATGACCTTTACAGACCTGATGTGCAGTTTTGGATCAAAAGTGAAAAATTGCCTCCATTGCGCCCCCTGGAAGATTTTGACGAAGCCCCGCCCGCACCCTGTTTGACCGACAAGTCCGCTGATTTTTTACCAAATGTATTAAAGGGAGACTTAAAAAAGTCTCTGAGGAATTTTCTCTAAAACAAACAGGAAGGCAGTTATAATTTTTTTAGTGTGAATATTACCTGAATTTTTGGCGGAGAGTGACCAATCCTATTTCAGTGAGTTTTCGAATTCTCAAAGCCATCAGAGGGTTTAGCTCTCCTGGTAAGAGACCGCCCCCCGATCCTATGGTCGTGAGATCGAGTCCCGACGAAATCATACTTTTTTTTTTGTTACTTCTTTTTTTAAACGCGTGTCCGGCTGATCTAACGGACAAAATGATTCAGGTAACTCTCCTTGCTGAGGTTTTTAAATAACTGTACACTTAGAGCAGCTGTGTCACACTCGTGCTGGGCACAGCTGCCGTATGTGTGGAGCTGGAGGGGGAGACGTGAGTGACCTGGCGTTTGCCAGCTCTAACGTAATGTATTTCTGTTCAAAGTAACCGCTATTCATGTTTTGCACTTTGTACATCGCCCTTTCTTAATTAATTAGACTCCTGATGTGACTTCAATTGTGTTTATTGAACAATGCTGCAAAATATAGTCCCCAAAGATCGCACTCTCCGCCATTTTGTATTGCGTAATCACAGTGAGCTGGTGGCTCCGTTGGGAAGCAACATACGGGTGGAGATGCAAACACGTTTTGTGATATTACGGGTTACTGTTAAGCAGTGGCGGCTGGTGATGGAAAAAGTAGGGGGGGCTGAGGGAGATTTCTGCCGTTTATTTATTACATTAACACCAAAGTAACGACTTAAAAACAAATAGCATCTAATGTAATTATTATGAATTTAGAATGTCCTTGTAGATTTCAAATATTGTTCTTTCAAAGACAAGGTCATACCAAGTCATACACATCATATTAGGAAACCAAGTCATACAAGGTGAACTTATAATTGCTGTAATTTGCGTCAATATTCAATATACACAAAGAGGCAAATAGTCGCTGTTATTACATGGAGTAACCACTAGATGAAGAAGACTGTGCATTACCAATTGTAATGGTGAGCAAGTCAATAAAAATTATTTACATTGTCTCCAGTGTTCACATAAATCGTACAGCAAACCACCTCTAAGACAGACACACAAAAAAAACATAAAACTCCTCCAGAGACACAACAGCATCTCCTCTGCTCCTCCAGGGACACAACAGCATCTCCTCTGCACCTCCAGGGACACAACAGCATCTCCTCTGCTCCTCCAGAGACACAACAGCATCTCCTCTGCTCCTCCAGGGACACAACAGCATCTCTGGAGGAGCAGAGGAGATGCTGAGTGCCTGGAGGAGCAGAGGAGATGCTGAGTGCTTGGAGGAGCAGATAAGATGCTGAGTGCTTGGAGGAGCAGATGAGATGGTGAGTGCTTGGAGTAGCAGATGAGATGAAATGTTTCATGTCCTGAACACCGTTTTCACACCAGACTCGATCGGTCGCTGCGGTTTTAAAAAGCAAACAAGGGAAGCAAAACAGCGAGTTAGTTACTCCACAGCCGGTTAGCCACGGCTTCCTAGTGTACCATGTCCGCGAAAAGCCTCTAGTGTACGACGCTTCCTTGTCTTTCACCTGCTGTCTGATGTTAATTTGTGGCTGGTCCGGTCCCATTTCTTTTATTTTTTGTTTTTCAGCCAGTGGTCTTCTTTCAAACGGAGTTTGAAGAAGAGATTGCACGGTCAATATGGTGTGGAAATGTCTCATGTAGTTGGTCAATTGGAACTATATTAGGCAGTAATAACAGCTATGGTTTTTATCTTAAAACAAAAAAGGATAACTCTGTTGGACAACTACTCAATTGTCTTGACGACATATAGGCCTGGATGGCTTGGAACTTTTTTAATTTTAATGACTTGGGTCAATGCAAAGTTTCTACATGGCTTAACTGATTCAAACTGAACTTACCGATATATTAAGCCCTGGAGGAAGAGTGTATCTTAGTCAATGTATTATTAATTATTTCATTCAGCAAAGCTCTCTTCAGGAAGACAGCCACTTCGTCATCCAGCGGGTTTGGTTAAAAAGTTAACATATCTTGATGGAGCAAAAGAGGTGGGGTTAGCTGTCGTCCTTCTACCTCGACTAAACCAAGGTGTGAATTAACCTTGATTGAGACTGCGTCTATAAGATATACAGGACAAGAAAAATGCACTGGATGTAAACTGTACGTGTGTTGAATCAATTATACGGACGCAAACTGGAGAACGAGACGAGCGTTTGCTGTGATTCTTGCGCTTCAGACTCTACCTTTATTTTACAGGAATGCATCTTTTTGTTATCGTGGTCATCGTGCCCGAGACCCGTAATGATTACTCTGCAGGTCTTTTGCAGCGGGGCAACAGCCCGGCGTCGGTGGATTCCGTTCGCGAGGCCGCAGATTCGGGTTTGAATGGCAGCCCCGAGAATGATTTGTTTAGTCTCTTTAGTCTTTTTTGACCCGCGAGCCCGGCCGACCGCCGCCCCACCCCGACGTGCGAGAATAGGCGAAGGCCCGTTCATCGCTGCTTGCAGCTTTAATTAGGGCCTGAGCCGACTGCAAGTCGGGCGAAAGCCCTATTGAAATTGCAAGAATTCTTCTTCTTCTTTTTATTATTTCGCCACTTCGAACGCACTTTCGGGGACTTCATCATGTTCAAAAACTCTTGAATTTTTGCACGCGCATCAGAAGTGCGCAAAATTGACGTATGATTGGGGTCCCGCAATTAGAGGAGAAAAAAAAGATCTCTCTAGCGCCCCCCAAAGTGGCCGCAATGTTAATTTTTTTTTTTACTTTTACCGATCGACTTGAAACCTTTTCACACAAGTTCTCTTGGATGTGCTGTACACAAAAAAAATTATGGTATGCAAATGCGCCTACCGTTTTATGGCCGCCATTTTGAATTTTGTGAAAAACACGTTTTTGCGAACTCCTCCCAGACGCTTGGTCCGATTCTTACGAAATCTTCGGCAAAATGATCGTTGGCTCGATGCGATCAAAAGTTATTGAAAGAATGTTGATATCTCATTTTTCAATAAAGTTATGGACCAATGAAGTTTGTAGGTTTGTGTCCTGAAAATTCAAAGGCCTATAACTTTTTTTTTTTCTAACCGTCATTTTCACCAAATTTTGAGGACATGTTCACATTGAGTCCTAGAACATCCCCAAATTTTCCCAGAATATTTGAACATTAGGGGGCGCTGTGGTGATTCTGTGTATTTTTGGCCATTTCCTTCAATTTTTGCATTTACAAACGAACGAACTCCTCCGAGAGTTTAAATCCGATCCATTTCAAAATCTGGCAACTGGTTCCTGACACCCTTGGGGTCAAAAGTTATTAAAATCAAGAGTTTTCATAAAACTACCTGGGCGTGAGCGTGCGTGCAGTTTGGACAATTTTGGAAGATTTTTTTCCAGAACGGAAAATGGTATAACTCCAAGGAACATTGATATTTCTGGCTATAAATGTATATTCATGATGCTTGTGTAGGCCTTTAAGTAATGCCATGCAGTGATTTTCGAAAAAGTATAGCGCCACCTATTGGCTTAGGTCAATGCAAAGTTTGTACATTTACATGTCCATTTCCTAGCCCTTTAATCTGATCAACTTCAAATCTGGGAATATAAGACGTAAGACTGTGACGATGGCTCACAGTGAGAATTGGGAGTTTTGGACCAACTTTGTTGCTGTGACGACGCTATCTCCGCATGAAAGTTCAAGCACATCTTCTGAGCCTCGGCACACTCCAAAACTCTTGAAAACCTCTGTGAGTATTCTACGTGATGACCTTTACAGACCTGATGTGCAGTTTTGGATCAAAAGTGAAAAATTGCCTCCATTGCGCCCCCTGGAAGATTTTGACGAAGCCCCGCCCGCACCCTGTTTGACCGACAAGTCCGCTGATTTTTTACCAAATGTATTAAAGGGAGACTTAAAAAAGTCTCTGAGGAATTTTCTCTAAAACAAACAGGAAGGCAGTTATAATTTTTTTAGTGTGAATATTCCCTGTATTTTTGGCGGAGAGTGACCAATCCTATTTCAGTGACTTTTCGAATTCTCAAACCCATCAGAGGGTTTAGCTCTCCTGGTAAGAAACCGCCCCCCGATCCTATGGTCGTGAGATCGAGTCCCGACGAAATTTTTTTTGTTACTTCTTTTTTTAAACGCGTGTCCGGCTGATCTAACGGACAAAATGATTCAGGTAACTCTCCTTGCTGAGGTTTTTAAATAACTGTACACTTAGAGCAGCTGTGTCACACTCGTTTCAGCCACATACGGCTGCTGGGCACAGCTGCCGTATGTGTGGAGCTGGGGGAGACGTGAGTGACCTGGCGTTTGCCAGCTCTAACGTAATGTATTTCTGTTCAAAGTAACCGCTATTCATGTTTTGCACTTTGTACATCGCCCTTACTTAATTAATTAGACTCCTGATGTGACTTCAATTGTGTTTATTGAACAATGCTGCAAAATATAGTCCCCAAAAATCGCACTCTCCGCCATTTTGTATTGCGTAATCACAGTGAGCTGGTGGCTCCGTTGGGAAGCAACATACGGGTGGAGATGCAAACACGTTTTGTGATATTACGGGTTACTGTTAAGGTAAATAACTCCATCACCCAGCGTTCCCTAGTCTGTGTTGAAGGACATGCGCAGAGCAGCGCGCGGCAGACCCCGGGGGTAGCATTACAGCGGACTGTGCTAGTTTAGCAAAGTATAGCTCGTGGAGTGCTAGGCGGGGTCTCCTCGCTAGCTAGTGAAGTGTTTAGCTAACTTTAGAAACGTTATTAGCTCGTCACCAACGCCGAAGGCTTCACCGCGAACGCAAACGGCAGCCAGCCGCCTTGCCTCTACAGCCAGTGATGTGCCCGGAGCTCAACGGCTTTCTCCCCCCTCTCTCTCCCACGCCACTAACAGACGTTTGTGAGTATTGGCCACAAGTGCCACAAGTGACGCCACCTTGTCCACCCACAGCAACGGGGCCAGCAAGTGTGACTCCTTTTTTTTTAACAGAACGGGCAGAACCGTGAGCTGCGAGTGGACATAATACTGAGGACGCAGTGTGAACAACATTGGACATTATTGTATACAAGGATCTCTTCGTTATGGGTAGTCTTGAATGATGTTAATTCATGTTTTCCTGCATTCAGTTAAGAGCAACAGTGTTAAGCTTGGCCTGTCGTTTGCCGCATCCATGGCTCTATGTTGCTAATGACTGTCACACACATTGGAATGCATGGATGTTGTTACGGGGGATTTATCTGTTGTGTTCTGGTTAATGAGTTAGAATAACTCTCAATTGAGCAGGACCGGTGTGCCCCTGTTAAAGCTTTAACTTAATGTATTTCTGTTCAAAGTAAGCTCTATTCAGGTTATGGACTTTAATAACACTCCTCATGTAACTTTACATGTCTTTAATGAATACAGGATGTAATATTTGTTCAGTATGCAGGGGCAGTATCTTTCATTTGTCATGTTGTACATATTTTGTTTTTTTACATGAGAATATGCTTCGGTACATGCTGAGTTAATGAATATACATTCTAAAGTGCAATGTTCATATGTGAATAAGAGTTGTATACGTTTTATGATAGTCAATATGGTGTGGAAATGTTTCATGTAGTTGGTCAATTGGAACTATATTAGGCAGTAATAACAGCTATGGTTTTTATCTTAAAACAAAAAAGGATAACTCTGTTGGACAACTACTCAATTGTCTTGACGACATATAGGCCTGGATGGCTTGGAACTTTTTTAATTTTAATGACTTGGGTCAATGCAAAGTTTCTACATGGCTTAACTGATTCAAACTGAACTTACCAATATATTAAGCCCTGGAGGAAGAGCGTATCTTAGTCAATGTATTATTAATTATTTCATTCAGCAAAGCTCTCTTCAGGAAGACAGCCACTTCGTCATCCAGCGGGTTTGGTTAAAAAGTTAACATATCTTGATGGAGCAAAAGAGGTGGGGTTAGCTGTCGTCCTTGTACCTCGACTAAACCAAGGTGTGAATTAACCTTGATTGAGACTGCGTCTATAAGATATACAGGACAAGAAAAATGCACTGGATGTAAACTGTACGTGTGTTGAATCAATTATACGGACGCAAACTGGAGAACGAGACGAGCGTTTGCTGTGATTCTTGCGCTTCAGACTCTACCTTTATTTTACAGGAATGCATCTTTTTGTTATCGTGGTCATCGTGCCCGAGACCCCTAACGATTACTCCGCAGGTCTTTTGCAGCGGGGCAACAGCCCGGCGTCGGTGGATTCCGTTCGCGAGGCCGCAGATTCAGGTTTGAATGGCAGCCCCGAGAGTGATTTGTTTAGTCTCTTTAGTCTTTTTTGACCCGCGAGCCCGGCCGACCGCCGCCCCACCCCGACGTGCGAGAATAGGCGAAGGCCCGTTCATCGCTGCTTGCAGCTTTAATTGGAGTTTGAAGTTGTGTAAACAGGACTAAATGGCAGGGAAGTGCTGAAGATCTGAGAGAAACTCTGATCAAAGGCACCTTTACATGCAGCCGGTGTCAGTGTAGGTGTGTATTTGTGTGTGTGTGTGTGTGTGTGTGTGTGTGTGTTTGCGTGTGGCTATGACAGACATAGATCTCTCTGGTGTGGTTCCTTCGGAGGCCCTGTTGCATTTTGACAGCCTCTGTTTGCACAACACCTCATAGGACTCCTCTCGCTGGACCGAGGCCTCCATTTGTTCTGTAATAAGTGTAAAAAAAAAAAAAAAAGCAGATCCGAAGCTGACATTTTAAAGAAACACTAGAAACACATCAATGGGGACGGTGAATGGACAAATTACTCTGCTTCACCTAACTGGACAAGCGGTATGTGAGTGATGGACATGTTCCCAGGTAAAGGCTTTGTGAGTTAAAGACACCTTTATCCTTGACACCTCTTGAGCAAACAAAGAAAGGGGGAGAGAGAAGAAAGAGGGAGGGGGGGGGAAAGAGAGGCAGGCTGAGGGGGTTGAGCTCGCCTGCTCAGCCAGAGCCTTTGAAAACCCTTTCAACAAAAAGAAACGGGGCAAAGTAAATGTCTGTCCAGGAAGTCCCAACTCTGGAGCGTTTTTTTTTTTGCAGATTATTGTTCGAGATGACATTGCATGAGAGCTTTTTTTGGGGGGGGGGGGGGCTGGGATGCTTCCATTGCAGTCCAATCCCGAGGTTAGAGGGACCACCCATTAGCCTTGCCTGAAGAAATGCCCATTCAGTCTATTCACAGACCCGCCTGTCTCCCCGGGCCCGGGGATGGTGGCTTGGGTGTGGGGAGGGTGGAAGGGTTCCCAAAAGCAGAGATCTGCTGAATCGAGTCTGGTTGCCGTGGGCTGCCGAACGGGCTGGACCACGCTAATTCAGAGGCGGGGAGGGGGGTGGGGGGGTCTCCTGCTGAAGAAGAGAGCACAGAATTGATTCGCCACTCAGGTCCGCTACAGCTAAACAGCTAAAACCTCATGGGCCAGGCTCGCCCGAGAGGAAAGGTTAGCGGTAGGGTGGGGGGGCCGCATCTCGTGCATGGTGGTGACAGTGACATTGACAATGGTGAGGGGAGGGGGGGAGCGGCAATGTGACAGCAAGCAGCTGTGTGGGAGGTGACAGTTGGGTGAGGAGCCAGGTTGAGTCTCGAGAGCCTCTGCTAACAGGCTCCTCGGACCCGAGCGTTGGAGTCGAAGGGGCGGGCTTTATTCCCAAAGCCAAGCCGTCTTTTCGATGTAAAAGCACGCAGTCGTACATGTCCCCCTCCCTGGGTATTAGGAACATTAGAAGGGAATGTTTGCGTCTCACTTGTTTATCAACGTCTGTGATGAGTGCTGCGGGATTGAAGGGCAGCCCGTGGCAGAGCCCCCATGACGGCAGCAGATAGGATCAGGCCCACCTGAGTTCAGACTTCAGATGTGTCTGCTCCACATTATTGCTCCCGGGCATCTGACAATGTGGCTCGCATTAAAGTAAAACTGGGCAGCGGTGGGATCGGAAATTGATTCAGATAGTTTGCAATGAAGGGAATGAACTAATCACTTAGCGATTCATCAGTTGCGGCGAACTCCCCGAGAGTGACTCACAAGCAGACCCCCTGAGTGACCATTTTATTGGGCGTCCTAAAATACAGAACACCCGTTGACAGATTAAAAGGCTTTTGGAGATTTCTTTTTCTTTAATAGCTGGCACAGGGCCGAATCACCTTCCAGGTTTGTGTTACGGCCATTGCAGCTGAGAGTGTATTGGGCTGAGCCACTTTAAACTCACTTTGGTGATCAATGCGGCACAGGGGAACTGGTCACATGGTAGAAAAGCAATTTGTCGTATATACCAAGTTGTTTAGTGGCATACATTTCTACTAAGTTCTACCTGCAATGACTGTTCTTTATGTACTGACCTAGAGGCAAATGGCACTTCAACTTTGGCTCATAATTGTACCTTCCAGACAGAATTCTATTGAGCACTCTTTTGTTTCTACAGATTTCACAATACTATAGTATATAGTATACTATACACTATAGACATGCAAGGACAATTTGACAATATTTTATACTTCATTTTCAATGACATTTGTAGACCTGACATTTTCTGACCCAATATGTTTTTTTACATTTATTTTCAAAACTTTTTTGACCTTTTTTCAACCTGAAATATTTTTAAGGTTTTCTTCAAACAATTTTTTCTAATAGCACACATTTTTCAGCTGCTTAAATGCAATATTGGTCGAAAGAAAAGTTTCTACGGATGTGGACAAAATCTTTACATAAATGATGAAGATTTCATCAGGACAACCAACAAGAAGAATCCACCTCCTGCAGATAGTGCTAACCTTCACCTAGAGATAAGACGCATGGAGTCAAAGACCTAAAGTTGGGACACAGTAAAATCAACACATGCACACAGTCTGGACGCTACACTTATACTTATACATATGGAATATAGGCATATTCACATTCTTCATGCAACATGTATAAGCTGCAGCAGAAAAGATGCTGCACAGCGGCAACTTCATCGAGATTCAATCATGACTGGAATGAACTGCAAGGTCAGCAAGTGCACGTGAAAAAAAAAAAAAAAACCTTGTGTGGCACAGTGAACGCTACATGCCAGCACAGCAGAAATATCTTGCTTTAAAATAGCCTGTCTCATCCCAGAAGAGTCTCACAACACAGAACACCTCCCTTCTCCTTGTGCTTGATGGGGCCCAGGGAAGGAAGCCCCCAGAATGCTTATAACTCCCCCCCGCCACCGCCATTCAACGACACTCTGGTTCATATTTTTGTGGAGGGTCCATTGACTTTCTCCTTTTCAGTCTTCCTTTTAATCCCTGGGTCTGTGTCCTCCGTGGCTCTCTACAGAGGGGCTATTATTCGGGGCCTTATTACTGCGCCCCTCGCGGCTTATCTCCTTCCTGGTGACAGTCTTTTCAAGCCTCTCCCTAATGACCTGGGGAAGCTCACATGCTCAACTTCCCAGGGCTACGGGGGCCCGCTGATGTCAGAGGGGGTGGCCCCCTACGCAGGGTCTCCTGGTCCTGCCAAAGAAAAAAGCGGGAGGCATGGTGAGGTCGTGCCACTGAAGCGCACTCACCTCCTTCTCCTCAGGTGCAGGTGACAACAAAAAAAAACACAGCCGAGCCCAGCGTGCGGCAGGACTCCTCCAAGGAACTCGGGCCAGCTCCAATAAATTAGAAGCTCAGCTTCTCAAGAGGTGTTGTTGGTGAGCCGGTCTGATGGAAATGACATCTGAGCTTGTTGTGCCGCATCGGGGCGACTTTAAGTCAAGTGAGTGCAGTTTCATTAATTAAAAGACCCAAACGTCTGGTTGATATTCCAAAGTGGTCTGCTGGCACTTGCTGTAGATGCATTCGGTTCTCTAAGCCTCGGGTTTAAAAGTCTGCCATAGCGAACCCTTCGTCTTTGTCGAGTGAATGGCATTCAAGTGGATGCTTTTCCTTCTAGTTACATGGAATTTCTTGTCCCAGCAAAGTCAAAAGAAGGGATCCCCCCCCCTCCCCCCCGGATCAGAAGCTCTGCGTGTACTCAGCCTACTGCATTACAACGTAAATACCAGGCATGGAGAACACTCCTGCCGCCTGTCTGCAGCCCAGCTGGCTGCTTCACCTGTGCTTTTAAATTACACAAAGACTATGGGAATCACTGAGGAGGAATGAACTCTCTTTTAGGTGGACACAGTCTCCTGCTGGTGGACCTTCTAATTATGCCCCCCCCCCCCCCCCCCCCATCTCCCTGCATAACCCTGTGGTGTCTTTGGACAGGTCGGAAAGGGACATGGCTGTCCATTACACTTTCATCACAGATTGGACCCCCCCCCCCCCCCCCCGGGATACAATAAGCCGGTTACAATTGGGTCATCAGAGCAGGCGCGCTGCATGTCGGCTGTGTGCAGAGATGGTGGTAAATGTGACACAGGTGTCTTCTCACCTCCTCACACGGCATGCGAGGCCCCCCCCCCCCCGGAGGTGTAAACAACAGCTCTTAGTGATTGTGTGTCTCTTTGCACCATAAACTACTTTGAGAAAACATGTTGAGGAGGTCCAGTTAAGAAAGTAATGACTTTAGAGAGGCACACAAGCCGGAGACATGCAGGGAGAGCCCCGGAGGAGGTGGATGTTTTGCTACGCCTGCCCTCGCCTCCCTTTTGTCTCTCGCTCTCTCTCTATACGTCCACATCTGGTCCATTTTCACAGCAAAAACACAAAAAAAGAGAAGAAAAAAGTTAGCTGATTGTGGTATTTTGTGGTATGATTGTGGCTGTTTACTTATAACAGAGATGTGCACACACTTTTATCTTCATTGCAATGAGGAACAACTACTGCCTTTCTGGGGGCACTATAACCCCCGAGCCTTATATCAGAGTAAAGTGGTGACCATATTCTTTGTAATGGTCTTTTTTACAACCTGTCTGACTTCTCTTGTTACTTAACCCCGACTTCAATGCATCAATGTCGCCCCGTTCCTACACCTCAGCTACTTTGGTGAATGCGACATGGTCACGACCCGCGGAAATGATGTAAATCCGATCTATGACGCAGGTAATCCCCCAAAATGCCCACCTACAAATGATCCCTTCATCCGCTGAAAGGTTCCCGTCGCCATCTACCAAAGCTTCTCAGAGCGGAGCCACTGATGCCCTTTAACCCTCTGCTTTGTTTTGTTTTTTTGTTGGTGCTTTCACCCACGCCTACGCCATCTCTTAATTACCCGAAGCACTCATCCCTTATCTCTCATGAATACACTTTAAGACTAAATGTTGTTTATTTTGTTACTCTGGATCGCTGAGCTGAGCTTCCTACTTACCGTACTCTTAGTGCGAAAAAAGGCCTCCTTTGCATGTAAACAGGCTGGTTATGAATGAAACGTTAGATACATTATTGTGCGGTCTTCATTCAAACCAGTCAGCACGCCATCCTCACGCCAGACAAACAATAGTTCTGTATTTTGGGAAGGGATTTAACTCCTTGTGGCTCCTGACAACTTGGTTGAGCTAAAAAAGTCCGAGGGACTCTGTTACTGCACGGTAACAACTGGCATCAAAGGAAGGAGGGTAAAGGAGGCTGTGATAATAATGGAAAGTGTTTTGACATCCAGGTTTAAGTAATTATTGGATTTAGATAGGAGGGGAATTCCATCCGATGTGAGGTAAGACAAACAAAACAGAAGTTATTCCACCAAAAGCAGCTCGGGGCGAGTGTAGCACTCTCCCATTACGTCATGGATGTAATCACACATGGAACAATGGAAAAATGCATGTTGGTACAGTGCTGTGGAGCCTCGGAACCTCCCTCGGGGTCAACATCAGGGCAGGAGGATTTTATTGCACAGGATGAACATACATAGCAGTAATTTGATACATATTATTTCATTTTATTAAGATTTATTCATTTTGAGCCTAAGCTAAAAAGTAACAAATGTGAAGGAACCGATGTAATGTAAGTGAATGACTAAGGAAGCCATGAAATGCCCCGTTTCTGACACCAAAAACCAACTGTGACTCAACTTGTCCCACATCCTCTGCGTCTGTGTGTTCTCTAATTAGAAACAAAATGCAACATGTAATCATGGCCTGGAAGGCAAGCTGTCTTTCTTTTTTTTTTTCCAGATGCAAGTGGAGACAAATACAAATTCTATCAAGGAAACCCTGGGTTTGAACAAGCAGAACGGCAGAATGCATTACTCTCAATAGAAAAATCAGATGTAGCAAATAGTGTGGATAACTATTCTGGTTTTATATGATTGTCTGCAGTGTGTTTCGGATCGGAACGTTTCTCAATGAGTGGTATCCGGAGGTAGGGGTCTCCCTCCCTCCCTCCCTCCCTCAGCAATTACAACTATTTTGGAGAACAACTGCTGAAGAAACCTTTCTGTTCAAAAAGGGCTTAATATTCGCCCGTGCGCTGGAGCTGCTTGGAGTTTTTCCCACGCAGATACTTCAAACGACACCCTGTGTTGTGTTTTGTCTTTAGGAATTCACCTGCCGTGACATGGTGTTAACTTTCCCCAACAGATTACCAGTTATTCGCTGTTTCTTGACCGGGGGAACTACTTTTAACTGATATTGGACAATAACAATAATATTAAGTCAAATGCAATAATGCAATTTAGACAGTTAAATCATTTAGGTACATCGTGGTTTTATTGCCTACCTTTTAATTCAGAAACCAAATACAGATCAATAAGTGGTCACTCCTTCCATTTTTAATATCCATCAGTCTTTTCCGCTTATAACGTCCAAACTATTTAAGTCATCCCCAGTCTAGCCATATCGTATATACAACCCACTCTCCCAGTCCTGATCAGAAGGCAACAAAGTTCACTTCCTGCCCTTTGACCCGGGGCTTGTGTCTAAAAGGAGGTAATGACACCTCTTCAGACAACACAGGAAACCTCTGCTCTGCTACACACACACACACACACACACACACACACACACACACACACACACACACACACACACACACACACAATGAAAATACATGACCAATAAGTGTCTATCTCTCTCTTTTGGCATCCGTCTCAAACACCTCAATTGGTCCTCCTCATGCCCGAGGTCCTGCTCGTTGGTTGCACGTGTTTAGGGCGAGAACGTAAACGGACCTCTTTGAAAAGCAAGTGTCCGAACGCCGCTCTGCGACCATGGCGACCACGGCATGTTGTAGCAACGTGCATTGGGCCGTGGAAAGAGCAGCACTCTGCAACTTGAGAGTCTGGAAGCTGTCTTCTTTGTCCTGGTTGAGAAGCAGGTACACTTGAAGGCCCCGGATAGCAAGTATTATTTAGTGTTTATATTTCAAGCTTTATCAGCATTATTCTATTGTTGTTGCAGGTCAAGCCTTCTTCACATTTTACTGCACAATACGCTCCACTACTGACCAGAAGGTCTACCAAGCTCTGCACTGCAATGCATGAACCATGCTGCCCCTTAATACATGTCTTTAAAGGAATCATCAACTAGTGCAGATGCTTTTTTTTTTGTCTTCTGGGATATGTACCAGAAAGGAGGCGAGAGGAAGGGCTTAGAGAACAATCAATCGTCCTGTTGGTGCAGCAGGTCTAGCTGAAAAACAAAGAGAGAGTTATCTGGAGCCCGATCAGCCTCTCCCTCCTTCTCCTACTCCTCTTCAGGCTGTAATGGACGCAGAGGTAAGGAGGTGACTAGTGCTCTAAAGAGGGCAAATAGTGTTATTCAGCCTCCTCCAGACTTGGCGGCACGAGTCCGATAGCATCTGCACTCCATCTGTAATCAATGACAGACGGGGTGTGGCATGGACGATTCAAGAGTTAGAGTGTGTGTGTGTGTGTGTGTGTGTGTCTTGCTGAATGTGGGGCATGTAGGGAGGGTGGAGGGGGGGGGGAAGCTGCTGGACAAACGTTTAAGGTGGTCGGTCAGGAATGGAAATGGCACAGCATTAACGTTGGTTCCCCTATACTTTGGATTGTTAGTGAGAGGGGCCACTGATGCAATGTAATGTCTGCAAATAACTGCAACACGTCCTCTGTTAACACTGCTTCAAGGAGTTTTCAGTCTATATCAACATATCTATAATAGTTTGTAGATATTGCACTTATTCTATAGTGTATATCAATCTGCAGAATTACAAATGTATCAAGTTAAATTGATCATTTTATTTTGACTTTATTTGTTATAAATAACATATGCTAAAGGACATTTGTCTGCAATTCAAATTGTATCTAATTGTATATAAAACAGCAGATTGAGGGGCAAATTACAACAAAATAACAACAAAAAACTTGAATTCATGCGTACTCAGAAGTTGTCTTCAAGAAATGTAGAGATTATGCATTGCCTCCATGCAGCTCACAACATTGGCTTCATCTTTTAACACTTCTTTATTTTTATCTGTGCTCGACTTATCACGGTGACCTCGACCTTCCACCACCCAATTGCAATCGTTTCATTCTTTGCTCCAAATCTGAGATATCGGATTCACAACACCGGACGCACAGTACAGCACAGTACGTACAGACGGACCGACGGACAACCGGGACACTTAATCGCACCGCTGTCGCTGGCGAAAGGGATTAAAGGAAAATACGAGATCTTCTGTCAATTGTTCTTACTGCACCAAATGAACAGCTTAATACACATTGACTCTTACCATCGGATATCATAAAAATAATAATCCGGGCAGTGTTTTTACCAGTGCCCCTTAATAACCCAAGAGACCTTTTATGGCGATAATCCCGAACCTGTAATCTGTAGGAACCCGGTTTCCCCACAGCGTGACGGCCGTGGACTCTGACAGACTGACACTCGGCTTTTCATCTACTCTCCAATTACACCATGTAGCAATCATCTCCACGTCCCAAACATGGTGATTGAAGTTAAAAGGATTCAAACTCATAATTTAGCCAACACACTCGGGCCCGTGTTAGGCAGCACACGGTTTCAGAAAGCTGAGTTTTAAGGGAGATTACAACTTTGTCATTTTTGATCCTTTAATCTATAATTGTAGATATTTACTTTTCCGGTTCATTTGCGGGGTAGCTGCACTGGGCTGTTAGACACAGTTAGACAAAATGATGGAAGCGTGGTCCAGTGCACTGGAAGACACCCGGGTAGACATTATTTCACTTATTTGAGATGGGATTTTGCTTTAAAACATTATATCCATAAACCAAATCATCTGAAAGACTTTTTCCTGAAACTGAAAACCCATGGAGTTATTTCATTTGAACCCCTCTGTCCGTTGCATGTTACATATTTTGCATCCTAATTCCGTTTTGGACCTTATAAAGTCCATATTTCAAGACGGAATACATCAAAAAGCCTCAAAGCCCACCCCAAAAGGGCCTTGTGAAAGCTTTTGACATGGTTGTCCTCTGCATCTTTTACCACACGATCCATTGTGATCTGGTCAGTTCGCTCAGAGACTTTTCAGGCAATCCATGCGAGCTCTCAGTGTTGGAAAATTGCACGTGAGCAAATCATTTTTACCAGATACGATGACATCGGCTGAAGAGGTCTGAGGAAGATAGAGTCAAAAGCTCTGGAGACTGAAGTGTATCCTAAATTCACTTTATTCAGCTTGTGCAGTTTCGGTTAAAAACAGAAGAAGAATAGACTCCTAATGTGCTCGTGGTGGGAAGCTGCATCAACAAAAGAGCCATTTATTTCCATACCTCTCACTCACGTCACCATCCTGTCCACCATTGTTGTGCCGTTTAATCCAAAAACTAAGTCTGTGCTCAAGCCTCCATATCATCCACAGGCCCCTTTATTCTTAGTTACAGTCCACTAAACATTGCCACCTACAGTTTTCTTTATGGATAAAGGATAAATCTGTGGGATCAAGATCATTCAGCATTGTGAGAGCGCCTTACGAGGACTTTTTTCGGGCGTTAACCCCCAAGTGTAATCAATTTACAAGAAAAACCAGCCTTAGTTTTGAAGGTTGGGAGGGAAGAATCGCATGATAAACACTCACAAAACAAGTGTTCCAAGGAAAGCATATAGGGCTTAATTCCACGGCCTCCAACTGATATGACTTCTAAGAAAGATTAGGATCCCCACAAATAATCGTCATTTCTAGATGCACGTGCTCTAACCAATTGGCCAGGACTGCTCACCAAACAGATATTTCCGGGTCACGTTTAAATTCATTCTTAAAAACGTATTCCAAGCTGTGTTTGTGTGATCTATATTGACTTCTTCTTTGGCAATGTGACAATCCCTTTATTACTCTTCTTTACTCTTCCGCTGGCGTAGACCCTCAACCTCAACCTGTCAGGACACCAGCGTGTCCTGACAGGTCTCCAGGGAAAAGTGAGGAACAAATAAGGTGTAGCGTTGTTTTATAGCTTAAAGAATAAACCACCTGTGGGCGGCCTTTTGTCGTCGTCGTTCGTGAGCTGAGAATCTTCTCGAGGCCTCAAAGCTGCGGTCTAGACCTGCTTTGAAGTCTCGGGGGAGCTCACTGTGAGAGACGGGAACGACCACTCCAATCCGCCTCGGGGTGTTTATCCAGCTAAAGACGGGTATTTTAAAGAGTATTATACAATGACAATACGAGGGGAAAACCGAGAAAAGAGAGATCAGAAAACCTTCAACAAATTAGGAACTTGTAACCCATTACTAAAAAAAAAAAAAAAAAAAAGCGCTTTTGTGTGCAGAGGCTCCAACAGATTAGTGTACCGGCCCACCTGGGGTAGAAGGCCTCTCCACATCTTTTGAACATCTCAAAGAAACTCTCCTCTCAGGGCGTTTTGGGAATTCTCATGAAAACGTTTGTATTGCACGGCCGAGAATGAAAAAGGGGAGAAACCGACTGAGATGTCACCGGCTTGACCCTTGACCCCCCCCCCCCCACCTCCCCTGGCTGGGTCCTCTCCGAATCACAACGATAAATGAACACGCCTGTTTGTTTTCCTCCACTCGTCACTGCTGGTCTCTTTGTGGCTGTGAAGCTGTGGATTAAAGCACTGAGGAGCGGCTGGGAGGTCAAAGGGCAAAGCCCTCCGGCAGGCGTTACCTAACATCCGTGATTTGCTTCAAGAAGATGGTAACGCATTTCTAGCATTCAGGGTCACTGTCGACCAGCGACAGAGCCCCCTCCCCCCCCCTCCCATTCCAGAAGAACACCATATTTATATCTTGAGTCCACACGAAAGCATCCCCCTGTTAGAATCTGGATCCAAACAATAAAGGAATTGGTTTCCTCCACCCAACAAAAGGAACACTAATCTCCTCAAATGTGGTTTTCACTGAGTAGGGATGCTACAAAAAGAAAGAGAATCGGAAACTTAAGTTCACAGAAGTATAACATTGCATAATAGGGAGAAGGTGACTCACATTGGTACTCAAGTACCTGAGTTAATGTATTAAGTTCAGACCCACTCTCCGTGGACTGTGCCATCATGGATTGATTTGAGCAGATTAGACCAAGGGAAACACAATCCAACCAACTGACTCCACATTTACTAAAGCAAGCAACAACTAAAAAATATTTTTGCCTAAAAGCAAGACAACTTGACAAATAGTAACCTTAGTGTGGCAGGTTCACCAGAAAGAAATGAAGGTCAGGGCTTCATCCATCATCACAGCCATTCATCTCAGTGAACCGCCCGGCCTTTGATTTTTTTTTATCATGCGACATGTTGACGGGTGGCTGTGTCCTCATGCTCATTGAACTGTTTATTTCAAACTTGCATAGCTTTTCCAATATAACCGGATCTGTTCTATATATACGTAGGCATAACTACACACTCCTCCAGCCTGCACTCTGGCTCTGGATTTTTTTTTTTTATTAAAAAGAGCAATTAGAGTGAATGTTTGGATGAGGATTCTATTTTCTATCACTATATACAGTATAACCCAGTACATACATCGTGTCTGTGTCCACGAGGCCTGGCCCTGTTAAACTCAGGTGCTTACGTGCGTTGCACGACTCGTGGCTTTCTGCCAGATGTCCCAGAATACACCCCGACTAACAAGAAGCCTTGAAGCCGGGGGGAGGTGCCAAGGGAGGCTTTTTTTTTTTTTTTTTTTTTTCTCCTCATGCTGGTGCGCTCGGCTGGACAGATAATTTTGGGATTGTGGCCAGAGATTTTTTGAGAGAATATGAGGAGGGCAACCTCCTGCAATCAGGCAGTGTCGGTGACCACTCGAGTGCATCGCAACAGCGAGCTGCCACTCAAAATGCCGCCAGATCGGCCCTTAGAAGTCGACTCCTCATGAGCTGTCGGTGTGTGTGAGTGTGTGTGTGTGTATGTGTGTGTGCGTGTTTCACAGGCCATGGGAAAAAGACTGGACGAAGCAAACAGCTGCTACGGATAAACCGACTGGAGACAAATGACAACTTGCTGCTTTCAAACACAACAAATGGCTTTAACTCTGACTTTTGGACACATCGCCTCACTTCATATGAACCCCGGGTTCGATCGGAATTTGTTTTCCAAGAACGTTGCCATTCCTTTCTTTTTTATGTGATTTATGTTTGATCCACATGCAGTTTTCGGGCACGTCCTAAGCACATGTTAATGTGGATAACAAACGGTCAATCACAAGAAGTGGCGAGCAACTACTGCCCTCTACGTGTGACACGAGTCACTACACTCTCTTAATTGGAACAAAACCAGGCTTACTAAACATTCAGCAGTGTGGTCTGGCTCTTATTGAAGCGTAAACGCAGCTGTGAATGCTCTGATATAGTGATAAAACCCATTCAAAACAAAAGCTAATAAAGTGCGGTAGACTCCCGGGGGGGGGGTTTCCCCTGAAAAAAAAAAAGACATGAAACTGGCTCAACGGTGTTCCAGTTTAGGAGGGAGACTGCCCACCGGCGGCCTGTACCCCCCCCCCGTTGCTCCTCTCTCTCTGCACAAGCGGGTCCTCCCATTCATTTGGCTCATTTGAATTCCCGAGGTGGAAGAAGACCTTCCGGTGAGCCGGGGTGAACTGTTACACTACGCGGCGAGACTGCTAATTAATCACAGCCACTGTACGCGGCGGCGCCTGTCAATCGGTCGGCTTTCGTCCAATGAGCCGAAAAGGCCCCCTGTCCGAAGTCGCTGATTACTCAAGATCCATCACAGGGTGTCTTACTCTAGGTGTTAAAGCAGTTCATTACTGAGAGTAGAGATTTATTATAGACAGACATCCTTTCCAAATGCAAGGCTGCAAAAAGACATGAGTAGATGTAGGTGGAATTGTATGATGAACCAACATTTATGGGGTTTATCATTACAAATCTGCATTTATATTAATGTTTCATACACTTTCTTCCTTTGTGTTAATTGAATAAAATGCGTCACACCTTCTTAGTTCCAACTCCTTGACTGTGTGCAAACTAAATACTTTGAGGAGCAGATAAACAGGGTGTTTTTGAGGATCCCTGTCAGACCTTTAAAAACGTTGCCCGTGCCAGAACCACTGACACAAGGCTCCAACCCGGCCTTGTGTGTCCAGAACCGGCTCTCGTCTCATCCGTCCTCGTTTCCTGGACATCACGCGACTTCCTCTGATCACTTCCTCCACCTGCGGAGTTTCTTCTCCCGACCTCTGTGCTCGTGTTCCTGAACCGCGGAGGTGGGGGGGGGGGTGGGGACTTCCCTCGCTCACTTTCTCCTGCTCCCTTCCTCCCGCCGTCCCACCTTTCCTCCGACCCAGCTCACGGCAGGAGGAGCCCAGACGTGGGCCTTGGCTCCTCATCTCGTGCGTGCGAACGGTGTGGAGTTGGGATGCTGCCACTGAGGTTAGAGGAGGCATGCAGCAGATTATTAGGCACTTCAAAGAATCTCCTCTGCACAGGTGTGAGGGTTATCCCACACAAACTGATGCAATGACACACACACACACACACACACACACACACATACATACAGCATTAATCCAAGAGCTCAGTGGCTTGCGGTCACATGTCCTTCTCCTTTGAAGGAGATAGTTTTACACACACACACACACACACTTTTTTTGTGAGGCCTTTAGTTTGCGATATAAACATCAGGAGTGAAGACAACACACACTGTTGGCTGCCACAACTGCAGCGATGGCTCTCATTACTGGGTTCCGTGCAAAATAACTTAATTTCGGTTTGTTTACACCTGTGGAGGAGTCTTCATTTCACGTATATTCGGGCCATGTGCATGCATTTATCGGAAGGTATAAAAAGGGGTAAAAAGAAAAAGCACCGTGTCTTAGATTATATACTAGGATTACTAGATCGCTTTGATTATGCAGAGCATCGGTGCTCAGTGTCATGCACTTTGCCTAAAAACATAATAAACAGGCCCGTTAGCCGCGTGGAGGCCGGCTCTCTGATTGGATCTCCTGGCTGTTTGCCTGAGGATAAAAGGAAAAAATGCTCGGCTTTGAAAAACATTTAAAAAGTCGCCGGGCAGATTTGACCCAAAAGCCAATGCGGCATTAAAAAGATTAGTTTTGCGTGTATTGTCAGGGATTCTTCTTGCATAAGCCATATGCTTTTGGTCAGTGTTTGAACTATCTTCATACTGCTTTCCAAAAAAAAAAAACTCTGCTCGACGCTATGTCTTTACATCGTTTCTCAGTTTTATTTCACGTGGGTTCACGTGCATATAATATTCTTAACAGACACACACACACACACATCTCACAACTTGTTCCTCCTCCCATCCAGTCACAGCCGACCCTCTAGTGCACATGGAACTGATCATAATTCAACGACCACCACGTAAATAGCAACTAGTGCCATGAACAGATAAAATATTGCTGCCACCCAATAAGAGTCAATGTACCCAATGCACTTCAAGACAAATGCTTTCATTTGTTTGCAAATTTGTAGATGGGTTTGATTAGGTTTCTTATTCCCCCGGAGCTTGAAGACTTAAAAAAAGACGAATAAGCCCGAAAGGCCTCCTGCTTGTCATTAGTTTGGTGTACTTTGCCAAGCATGTTCTGTGGTTTTAGTTTAACTAAGTGACCTACTCAGGAAGTAAATACACAGTGTTGCACATGAACCGTTCCTTCTAATCAGCCAGTAAGACCACTCGTAAATCCACATGCACGGAAGGGGGGGGGTACAACAGATCCGGTACTGCCAACATAAGGCGACTATCAAAGCGGAGTTCAATCTGCTGTGGTTCCAAATGACATCTTAAGTGGAAGGCCTAACGCAAATGCTCTTAGGTGTTTGTGTAGTAAGATTAAATTAGTATCAAATTACTTTTTAATGTTTTAAATGTCCACTTTCCTTTCCAAATGTTTAAATTACCCCCCCCCCCTACCCCCTCACACACCTGCACTAAATACTCCATTATAATAAAGTGTAATACAGGACTTCAGAGGTCTTTTGTTACACTTAAACATCAGCCTTAACCTCTTTGGGCATCACACTTGACACACCTGGATTCAGAGTTTTCAGGGAGACCTTCTCAAGCTCCCTCAGGGTGGATGGGGGGGCCGTCTGAAGACAGACTGTCTTCTGATGTTTGATCAGGTCCAAGCGCAGGTCCAACCTCCCCGAAAGGTGACATTGCCGCCACCTTGCCTCGCCGCTGGGATGGAACAGAGCAGGCGATGAAAGATGCTTTTATTTCCTGCAGACAGGAAAACGGTCCAAATCACTACCGTTCAATTTAAAGTGGACTCCAATGAAGGCGGGGCAGTAGCTTAAAGATTGTCCAGATAAATTGGAGAAACTTGAACTGTCTAAGTGCCTGTACATCCATTGCAACATTTTATTTAAATAGTTTTTTTGTGTTTTGAATCCATATGATGAGTGCATTAAAATAAGCCTATTTGAATAGTGAATCTATTTCCTTTTAATATTAAGGTACATTCTATTAACAATACCACAGTTTTCTGAATCCTTAATGAAATAATTCACAGGATGGTGCAGCAAATATAGTATGATGCCTCCCCTTGATGTGTTGAATGTTTTTTTTAAATAAAGGCGCACCCTCTTCACATTAATCCACTAAAAAAACATCAGAACAAGTTAAAAAATGAATGAGTTATATAGTAAATAAAAGTACCCAATATTGGCCACTAGGGAGCACTGTCACACATCGGAAGCCACAGAATCTCTCTGCATTTCTGTTTCCCATTCTTTAGTTTTTTCTTGCAAATAAATACATGTATACCGTGTGTGCGCGTAATGCTCTGTGTGACGTCTGGAGGGCACGCGCTTTGGCGTGCACGTTTTTTTCTACTGTGGACGCGCGTGTTTCCGCGTCGGAGGCGGAGTTACGTGTTACGTTCGGGGGAAGTTGCTCAATATCGGAAATGCACAATGTTGCGGAGGGTGCGGGTGGCACACGTCCGTTCCGCCTTCCCGGGTAAAAACAACACGTCGTAACGGCGGCGTAAGCTGCGCGTCACGTCGGTGTAAACTGCCACCAAAGTTGAGGTCGAGTCCGCGTTCTTCCCTTCTGCCGAAAAAACAAAACAAAAAATGAGCAACTCGGTGACTTCCGCCTCTTACATCCGCAACCTCAGTTACAGTTTACGTCGCAGTTTGTCCGACTTTTTGGACCCTCAAGACAGGTGGATAGAAGTTCTCACCTCGATACGGAAGCCGAGTGGGGAGCCGAGGTACTCTCAGCTGCACGTGAGGTAAGGGGCAAAGGTCACGTGAATCCAGCCAGGGGTGAGTGTGGGGTGGGGGGAGGGGGGGCTGCTTTGTTTGAGCTCAGCTTGAATGTACACATCCATCCCTATATTTATCGGCCATGTGTTCGTCTGCCGTTTTGGTTCCCAGGAGGTTTGAGGGCCTCGCTGCTCAGGGTAAAAGCCCCACGGTGGAGCTGCTGGTGGACTGGGGCACCACTAACAGCACAGTGGGGGAACTGGTCTGCATTCTGAGAAGTCACAAGTTGTTGGCTGCTGCTAGTCTGCTGATGCCTGGTAGGCTTTAAAAAAAAAAAAATCTACAGCATCCTCATAAAAAACACACATCCAGAATTTTATTACAATATATATTTTTTTGCTTTTTAGTTTGGAAGCTGGATGCAGATATAGAAGTTAACTTATTATCCATTCGTTAATTCAATTTTTTACTGCACTTATTTTAAAAGCATTCACGTCGTACTAAGAGAGGAGGCTGAGAAATGGGAAAAACATTTCGAGACCACTCTGGACGTGTCAACAAAATGAGTCCAAGTCTTTTCTTTTGCAGAGCAAGAGGCCGCCTCACCGGAGCCACGGGATGCGCCTCCAGCTGTGGAACCACGGAGCGGCCTTTCGACCAGAATACTGGAAGAGACAAAGCCGGGGGCCCCACCTGAAGTCCCCGTTCTGCCGCCACACGTTCCTCTGGAGAGCAGCGAGCCGAGCCACGCAGGTGTTGATCTCTTTTTTTTTTTCTTTTTTTTATTCAAACCATATTTTAAGAGGATTTCTTATTGATGTATTTTTTTGGATCTGTGTCTTGTGTACACGATCAGAAAGAGGCAAGTAAGAACATACATGTTGTATTGGTGTTGTCGTGGTAACCTGGTGATGAGAGGAGGTTGTGAAGCATATGGCATTTTTAAACACACTTTTTTTTACTTTGGTTTTGATTCCCGCACTTGCAAGTTTTGACTTATATATATATATAAAATATATATTCCCTTTGTGTGAGGTAATACACATTGGAGACAATAGTAGGATATAATAAATAAAGTTAGAAAGAACTGTACATAGTGGAATCAGGAAAAAACAAGTGCAACAACTCCAAGCATGATAAAATACCCAACAATAGTATTAAAACTGGTAAGACATTTTGTATATGAAACACAACTTGCACTTACTTCTAAACAAGTAGTGAAGGAAAAAACATGCATAATCCGACATGCATAATGTGCCCGACATCTTGATCTCGGAGGCCAAACCGTAAGCGATGCTGCTGCTGCTTTGGAAACAAACGGCTTTTGGGAGAATTGACCAGCGGGTGGCGGCATTGAGCCTTTTTTTTTGTTTTTTTCTTTTTTTACCTGCCCGTGTCTCTCAGCAGGCTTCTCCAGCTTCCTGTACGACGAGCTGATGGAGATCACCGGCAACTTCGACGACCGCCCCATATCGGACGGCGGCAGCCGACTGGGCGAGGGGGGGTTTGGCACCGTGTACAAAGGGCTCCTTCGCGACAGACCCGTCGCGGTGAAAAAGCTCAATCCGGTGAGTGAAAATGTTATCGCCGCGCGAGTCTCCACGCTGTGTCAGTCAACACGAATTCCAACTGTTGAAATCTGATCTCCCTCAGATGGACGACGTCTCCCCGGACGAGCTGCAAGCGCAGTTCAACCAAGAGATCCAGGCGCTGAGAGTGTACGTGCTGTGCTCCGTCCTCCTTTAATCCACCTCAAAGTAACGGGAACCCCAGGAGTGCATGAAAAGCTTTCAAATAGGACTCGGAAAGGCAGTCAAAGTAGATCTCCTTATACGCAGCGTCTACTCTAAACGTGAACACAAGCACAATGCGGATATTTCCCAGTGACGTTGCGTGTCCCGCAGGTTGAAACATGAAAACCTGGTTGACATGGTTGGGTTCTCCTGCGACGGGCAGCACCCGTGCTTGGTGTACGCGCTCATGGTCAACGGCTCTCTGCTGGACCGACTGGCCTGCCTGGTGAGCACAATCCCGACCTCCAGCACTTTGCTCGTTCACGCGGGTCATTTCATTTTTTTTTTGTCCCCCCCCCCCCCAGGAAGGAAGTCCGCCGCTGTCGTGGCGACAGAGATCGCTGGTCGCCGAGGGGACGGCGAGGGGTTTGGAGTATCTGCACGGCAACCATCATGTTCACAGGGATGTTAAAAGGTACGCGAAAGCGAAGGCTCTCGTCTTTTGTGGGAAAGGTTACAATCGACATGCAATCCCCAAAAACACCCCCCGTGGGGGGTAAGGGGGGGGGGGGGGGGGGGGGGGGGGGGAGAGATTTATCTTCTGTGCTCCTCCACGATCGTGACATTAAACCTGACACCTTGCCCTTTTGAGATGATCTTTTCTTAAAAGGCGCAGTTCCACATTTGAGGGGGGGAACACGTGTATGTGCACTCGCTCCCTGAGACGCAGCTCGCCATGGCCAACGATGCCTTGTCTTCCCACGATGCCTTTTCTTCCCACGATGCCTTTTCTTCCCACGATGCCTTGTCTTCCCACGATGCCTTTTCTTCCCACGATGCCTTTTCTTCCCGTGATGCCTTTTCTTCACCAGCGCAAATATCTTGTTGGACGAAAGACTCGCGGCGAAGATCTCTGACTTCGGGCTGACGAGGGCGTCGGCCAAGCGCACGTCGACCACCGTGATGACGGAGAGGATTGTGGGTACCCGTGCGTACATGGCTCCCGAGGCGCTCCGGGGAGAGATCACCCCGAGGTCGGACGTCTTCAGCTTCGGAGTGGTACGAAACCGCCCACTGACACGCACAGTTGCACCCCGTGAACATTAAATATACGTTTGTGTATCAAAAAAACATGTCGTAGAGGTATTTGTTTGTAGATATCGAATATATTATTCATTTAATGAAATTCGCCTGAAGCATTTATGGGCTCAGCAGCGCCTGACCTTTGCAGAACGTGCAGTTCGTCCAGCTTGGGTGTCTTAGTGGGACAGCTGTGGAAACACCACGGTGCCTGTGGGGGGGGGGGGGGGGGGTAACAAAGGTTGTCCTGTTGTCCAGAGCCGTGAGATTGACCCAGCCTCTCTCTCTCTCTCTCTCCGCCGTCCACAGGTGTTGTTGGAGATATTGTCTGGACAGCGGCCAGCCGACGAAGAGCGGGCGCCGCAGTTCTTGGTGAGCAGAAAAAAAAGAAGAAAAAAAGAGGCTTTTCACCACGACGTCCTTCAGGTTCACCGTTTAATTAAGTCAGGGCCCGATGTCAGCTGGAGCCGGTTCCACCTGTCCCCCCCCCCCCCCCCCCATCAACCGCCTTCAGTCACCCGTGTCGCAATTTAACCCCCCCCCTCCCCTGCTCTCCTCACCCTCCCAGATGGAAATGAGGCATGACATAGACGATGAGGACGAGGAGCTGACTTTGAAGGACTTCCTGGACAAAAAGATGAGCGACTGGGAGCTGAGCCAGGCAGAGAGCGTCTACTCTCTGGCCGGCAGCTGCCTCCACGACAGGAAAAACCGACGGCCGGTCATCAAACAGGTGGATATTCAGACAATATTATAATTATTATTATTATTAATGAACCTCTGCAGCTCTTTCTGTGTGGTGCTTCAGACTCAGCAGTGCAGACAAATCTGGTGGAGGAAGTTTTGCTTTAGCCCCTGACCTCATGTGAATCTTATGAACACAAAGCTTCCCTTTTCTAACATGCTCAGTAGTTTCTGGCACACCAGTCGATTAGGAGCTGTGCTTTAAAAATAAATTGAGGAACAATAGAGGGTTTATGATATATATATCTATATCTATATATATATCTAATTGTGGCTGTGCCATGGTAGAGGCCAAGGTCACATTAATCTTATTTGTGAATCCAACAGCTACAAATACAAAGGAAATAATTGAGCGTTCGTTGCTTTGAATGTTCTTTTTGTATCTAATGAACTAATCTGCTGAAAATTCTGATGAAATAACGTCCTCTGAAGGCTGTGTGTATGTAATCACTAGTCGTGTGTGTGTTAACAGGTCGTGATGGAACTTAAAGGAGTTGTCAAAAGCATCTTACTGGGCTCTGATGCACCAGAGTGAAGCACAGCGTCCCAAGACTTCATAGTACCTTTTTATTTTCACTGACCAAAAGTATGTTTGCATCAATATTGTACAAGCTAGGATTTTTGTTTAATGTTGTTTTTTTTTTACATTGTGAAGCCCCAGTTTGAAAATACTGAATAAACTTATTTATTACCAAAGAATAAAATGAATGAAGCAGAAAGTGTGATTTAAATATTTTTATTCTTTTAAAAGAAAGATTTGTAAGAAAACAAATAAGACTAAACATGATTTTTTTTTCTATTAGAATGAAACAATGTGAATATGGAGGTTGATGTTCCTTTCGAACATGAGGTGAGCTTAGTAGTTTTCCTAATATTAAATCAGACATGGCGACATTTTGATTAAGGTACCTTTAGTATTCCCTTTTCCTATCCACTTGTTTGGGAACCAGCTGAGTAATGTCATATTTTTGGAAGCCCGTTCTTCCTCACAGGCAAACGGAACAGACCTGTTTCTTAATCATCACACAGCTACAGTATGTACATATACAGCACTTGCATAGAAAAATAAGTTTCCTCAGCAGATGATTTTTTTTTTTTCTTCATGTAAACCACAGTTATATCAAAAAAAGAAGTCAATTTTCCAATATAAAATGTACTGTTAAAATGAATCAATAGACGCAAGTGGGATGATTACAGCTTTTCTGCTTTGGAGCACCGCGTTGAGAAAAAACAGCAGGAGACAAATGTTCTACATGTTACACACACACACACAAACATTAATTGACAGACTTATGGAATGCAAGTTAAGTATTCGAGCGTGTGAACTCATATTGGGGATTTTATCATATTGGCGCTAAGTTCACATTAATCACTCCAAAACGCTTTAAAGTCTCAGAGCTGGAAACAACGTAAAAACCTTTCAGCTGGACTCTGGGACTCATTATGTGACTGCTAACATACGTACATACATACGTACATACATACATACATACATACATACATACATACATACATACGTACATACATACGTACATACATACATACATACATACATACATACATACGTACATACATACGTACATGCTTCCATCTGGCAAGCTACGAATGGAGTTTGTTGAAGTGTGTCATTGCTCAGTTGTCCTTGGCGTGCATAGTTGGCTCTCTGGGGAACTCTGTGGGAATTTTAAGTTGTCATCTTATTCTTTGAAACAAGCGTGTCAAATATGATTCTCCCCCCCCCCCCCCCCCCCCCTCCCCCCTCACCACCCCAAATCGCAGGAATGCTCCACTATGGAACGTGCCAGGGGTGGAGTCTGCACTCGGGGTCCGTTTAATCTTCCTCCGCCGGCGGTTGGGTGATGCGGCGGCCCCCCCTCTTCCCGGGGCCTTTGGGCTTGGCGAAGGCCTGCTTGTGGGCGTGCTGCTTGGGATGCACCTCCTCGTACAGGAAGTCGCTGGTCAGCTCATCGCCGTCGTCGATCTCCAACTGAAACGTGACGATCAACTCACACCTTCATTGTGTGTTCTTTCAGAGAATCGAGGTTCTACCGTCATGAACTTTCTGTAACGGCATTACGTTTTTATATCGGATGTTTGGGTCTGCTGTACTTTTCTCAGTGAATTAAATTCAAAACGGGATCTTGTGTAGTTTTGCAGTGTTTCCTCTACCATTAGATCACGGGGACACATGCGCGCATACGTCCGTGTATGTGGACAGAGAGCACCAGAGGACAGACTAGAAGTTGGAACTAGGACATTTTGGGCACTTTAACTTGAGAAATTAAATGAACTCAAAATAGTGGATCAGTCGACTTATTGTCACAGCGCTAGATGGAACCATGCACACATACTCGTGACAAAGCACAACTTAAATACGTTATTTAGAGAAATAGATTGAAAAAGCAAGTTTCTGAAGGCTTAAATGAGAACGATGTGTATGGTGTCGAGTCCTGATCACCTGATGACTTTCTCACCTTTTTCTCAATCTCAATCTGGAGAGTATTCTCCACCATGTCGACCAAGGGATTTTTGCAGCTGGAGTACAGCATCCTCTCTCGGATGCTACAGTTGTACCCGGGCATAGAATAAATGAATACTGCAAAGGGACAAAAGAACAAAAAAAATTAATAAATAAATCAAGAGGAGCAGACACAAAGGGTATAAAACCACACGGCTGTGTAGAAACATTGAGGTTGAATCAATGGATCACCTGTGGACTGCAAGTAGTCGCCTTCGTGGGAGTGTTTGTAGAGGAAGAAGTGGTAACGTGCAGATTCTTTAGGGATTCTCAATGGCAGGTCTTTCACCTCTGTTGGCTCAGTGTTGCACAGCCGAATCAGCTCGTGTTGAGCGTCTACTTCCTGTTGACGGAGGAAACGAGAAGAGGTTGGTAGCACACACACACACACACACACACACACAACCAGGAAGTCCCCGCATTCGATCACAGTGGACTTAGGAGAAACTGGGTGTTCGCAGTGAATACAAAACAAAAGAACATCTCCCATTGCTCTCAGCTGCCAGTTAAAGATTTACTTGACAGCTATTGAGCCAAGCACTCTTTGGATGAACAAAAAAAAAAAAAAAAAGCTTTTAGGATAACAGACAAAAAGGGAAACGAGACAAAGCAGCTAGTCGCACAACAATTCCTTTGTACGGGTCTGATCTTGTGACATCAACCCTTTGAATTTCAATGAGAGGAACAATGGCTTTTTTTGGGGGGGGGGGGGAATAAGTACCTCATTGTGTTGGTCAGATACCCACAGACCCGAAAACATTTCTTCTCTCCCCAAGCAATGTGCACAGAAAGACACAATGATGGATCCAGCAAAGGTCACCTACTCAGTAATGACCTGATCCAGGAGGACTCACCAGTTGAACGTAATTGATTCTTTTGTCCCTAAAGCGTTCCAGTGCTGCGATTGCGTCTTTGTGAACGGGGAAGGCCACTCCCTGCAGAGTCTGCTGCTTGGTGTCCACGCTGATGTCCGTCTGCACCTGAACACACCACAGGACACGAGGCACTTTAACCAACACTCCGGAGGTCCTCGGGAGCTACTGACATGTTGGGGCTTTATTATGGCACCGACTACTTGTGCCGTGAACACACAATTCAAATTCATCATTCAAGTCTTCCGAATGCGCAACAAGTAGCTTGAATGCTGGAGCACAAGGGTTACATGAGGCGCTTGTGTCCGCAGTGACGAGGCGCCACAGAAAAGTGGAAATGTTGTGGGGTGTGGGGGGGGGATTACACTGATGGATTGCATCTATTTTTATAGCCCTGTTTCACAAAAAAATGAAATGTCGTGCAAACATGATTGAGCGTCCGAAAAGGGATTGCGGCCCTTTTATCCATCTGCTCTGTAAAAGTAAGCCAGGCTCTAAGGCACGGCGATGATAAATATTCCAAAGCTTCTTTCTCATCTCGTCGGGTACAGATTAATGCTATATTATCTTCTTTCTTATCTTTCAACAGCTGGTCAAGTGGGGGCGAGCACAAATCTCACTTCTTATTTGCCCTGCTGCTGCTGCTTGTAATTCACCACACTTTAAAGAGGGAGCGCACGACTCAGAGCACTTCCATATAAGGCAAGACCGACCCGGCTTGTTGGTTTGCAGCAGGCTCGGAGAGCACCAATTACAAAAGGTAGCTTCTCAAAGACAAGGAGCGATCACCTTGAAGCATTTCTTTAACATATCACTGCACGCAACAAAGGCAAAGCACAATGACACAGCTCACCTGCGCTTTACGCACAATCACTGCTTCATTTGCATATCGCTCTCCCAACATGGAAATGTGGGTTAATCTGAACGATGGCCGTAAACAAGGACTCTCTGAGCCCAATGGATTCATACCTGCCCACATCCTGCTGTTCCAATGCGTCAGCGTCTTTGCGCTGCGTCGATACCGCCGTGCAAGCATATGCACGACATGTGACCTCGCGCTGTGCTGAGGGATGCGCCGCCGCCCTCCATTGATACTCGACACCCTTTCAGACGGAATTTAGATCTCACACAACACAAGCTGAGCTATTTTCAAGCGTCGTGCCCAGTGGTGACGTAGCGTCGTCCCTTTTCAGAGCTGGAACAAAGACGCAGAGCCACGCCCATCTCGGAGCGGACTCCAGCCACCCAAATGATGAGCAACTAAATAAAGTCAAGTTGTGTTGTCCTGTGTTCATGTGCCGTGAGTGTGTTTGCACCTCGCTTAGCTTCATCTTTCTCAGTTCCTCCTCTGCTGCAGTGAGAGGCAGGGGAGCAGCCTGCGAGGTCAGATATTTCCTGTATCCCACGAGAGTCATTTCATCCTGGCAGAAAAGATCACAATCAAGACACCATACAGCGATCTGGACTGACACATTAATACAACATCTCTCTCCTCAGCTGCCACGAAAGAAATAAGAATAAGCTGAACTTCTGGCTTCTGGAGGTTTGGGGCTTGAGGCCAGAAGAGCGCTTTCCACAATCCTTCATGTGTTGCCGCTGCGGGACCAACCTTTGAGGTACCGAAAATCTCGTCCTTAATGTGCCCCCCGCCAAACTCTTTCTTCACCGTGGCTCTGGTAGCAGCATATAACATTTTATGTCGCACCTGTGGAAAATAAAACAAAAATGTTGGAGAATCATTGTAGGTGTAAAATAATAGTTGGTGTCCACTACGTAGACGAGTCACTGTGTTACGTTTCTTCATGCAAACATCCAAAACTCAAGGTGCAACGTTTCATGCCGTTAACCCTACGTGAAGATCCAAAGGAACGAGGAAGGTGCCGGCTCATTAACACATTCATATGTAACATTACTGCTCGTCAAAACCTCAACGGGGGACCTTTAAATGCCCTCTGAAACATACGTCAGACTTCTGGCTATTTAAAAAGTGTTAAGCCAACTCCCACTGCTTGTGAAAGAGTTTTGCAACTTCCAGGCAAGCCTCAACCTGACGCACATCGCTCTGAGCGGGAGGGCAGGAATGTTCAGCACCGCTCCGGCTTCCACAGAGTGGATTCAAACTCAATCCCCCAACATGCAGTTCCACTGCCGAGAACATCCTGCACGGCGCTTTGTTTTGGCCCAGAGCTGTCAGAGATGTAGCGACGCTCCAGAAACATTTGTGTTTCTTGTGGCTATTTTGAATCGCAGCGAAGCAATCCCAAAAAGTGGTTCATCAGGTTTCAATGCAACCAAATAACAAAGACTTAGGGGACAGTGTGTGAGTCAAGAACTCGCCAAACAAAACCCAGCGAGCTACGCTTACATCGCCCAAAAAACCCTCAGAGGGTGAATTTTAAGTCGGGATGGGAGGTTTAGTCTGGGTACCGTGTTATTTAGAAAAGCACATAATTCCTAGGTCTGTTAGAAAATAATGAAAGCACCGTTGTCCCCATGCAGCCAGTTTTTCACCGGCGTACACAGAACGGCTGCCTTGATGTGGTGACCCCACCCAGAAGGTGGGGGGGCGGGGGGGGAATGCTGCCAAGCAATTAAAGCCACTCATTAAAAGCCGGCCTGGGCGGGCTTCTCTTACAGTGGAGACGTCCGGTGACCAGGCCAGGAAGATCCACTCATGGCCCTGGTTGTTGGAGGAGTCCAGGCGGTACAGAATGTAGCACGGCATGTCGTCCTGCAGGAGGGGCAGCACGAGGGAGTCGTACTCAGCGTCCCACTTCTTGGATGCCTTCCTGGTAGTGTCCATCGTCAGCTGCTCTGGAAAGCAGATGTGCGCAAGCAAAAAGGTCAGCAGCGCCGGGGACGTGTTAACATTCTAATGTCAGCCTCAAAAGCAATCTGGGAAGACACGCAAGGTTGAGTGGGGAGGGGGGGGGGGTGTTGGCAGAAGAAGCTGTAAGCAAATGTCAGGACTTTAGGGGCGACTGCTTACCACCATCGATGACAATCTTTAAGACTCGATATTGGTCGCCGTTCCGGGCACTGGCGAAGACATCCTTCACATCGTTGCCCGCTGCGAGGAGATAGGAGAGAGGAAAGAGCAGAGAGGAGAGAGGAGACACGGTCAGTCCGCCGACCATTTTCAAACCGCAAACTCTTCCCAACATGAGCACGTTCAGCCCCAAAAGGTTTTTGTGAATTTTACAAACCTGTTAATACACATTATACAAAAACCATAGAAGCAACTTTTTAGCTTCATTGACACTCTAATTGTCCTTCTTCTACGATTTTAAATAGTTGTGTATTTATTTAGTCCTCTGCAAAAAAAAGTCAAATCAAGATCTCTGCAAGCGATATGAGGAAGGAACCGTTTCCTTTAACACCAAAACGGATACAAGCTCTTAGCAATAAGTGCTTAATACCACTATACATGACAAACATTATAAGCCACAGAAGCCTTGTCCCTTTTGGATTAACCGATTTATTTTCTTACATGTATAGTCTATTCAGCTATAGACAGGTGTGTGTAAATGCAAGCAGTTTGACTCATACATCATATCAGGCTTTGCCCTTATGTAACGTTCACAACCATGCTTTTTCAAGATAGAAGGGGGAAAGAAAAATCTATACATGTGATGATAACGTGACGACAACATCTAACTGATGAGGTTAAGTTAGTCCAAACATGCACAATCTCCACATCTGCCCGTCTATCATTAACTCGTGTAACGTGCACGCCGTTGTACCTCAAAAGGAGGTGTCACGCCCTACCGAAGTCCGTTTCTAAGAACAAACACACATATTCTTATGCATGCAACTGTACGACGCTTCGCTTAGACGAAGGCGTCACCCGTCCTCCTGGAAGGAGACACCAGCTACGACGTTCCCCGCTACTGTCACTGCCGTGAGACAAACACCAAGCAGCCGTGATTCAAGAGGCCCACGGACGAGAGGCTAAATACTCGGGGATTAAACCTCAAAATGCCCAAATAGGGCACCGGTGATTACACACGCGCGCGCACACACACACACACACACACACGGTAGCTCAGAGCTAGCTAGGAGTGGCTAGCTAACTTGACGCTAGCTTCTCGTTGCAGGTACTTGCAGCTCGCCCGGAAAACGCGCACACGCAAACACACAACGACAGACACACAAACAAAGACGGAAGCAGCACGACACACATAGAGACGCGAGCACTGGAAGCAGAGGAACGCGTGTACCTTGAATGCCCGTTTGATGTGACATTGTGTCTCTTCGTCGGATAAAGGGCTGATGCAGCTGTTCGGCAGAAACCAGGGAAGAGAAGCAGGAAGTGGACTACACTGACGTCACCCGCCCCGACTCGGACGTCACCGACAGCCCACATCACATGACACAGACGAACTGTTTCTTTACTTTTTATTCTATTAATATACCGTCGGCATTTCTTCAAAATTGACTTGTCGTGGCTCACAATTAAAACATATGAAGATCCCTCCTAATGATGTGTCCTCCGTTCGAAAGGTAACAGAAGTATTATCATGCGAGAATATATATATATATGAAGTATGAAAATAAAAATATTCTCAGTATGAATGACACGTACGAGTTGTGTGATTTTAATCTTATTTCTGATCTTATTTCTGTACATAAATGCAAGCCGCATTTAGACCTTACCAGGGGAAGAGGGGCCCCTGGTAAGGTCCAAATACAAATTAATAGTAGTAGTTTGATCTAGTTCGATGCATCATAAACCCGTCATTTGTTTTGTATGCAAAGTCTGGATCTGCAAAGTACGTTCAATATTCACATGAAATCTATTGGAGTATATCTGGAAAAGTCAGATAAAGTACCTAAAAAGCGCACTGAAGGACATATCACTCAATATATAGACACCACTGAAATAGGCCTATTACAATTGCACCTAGTTGACTGGGAAAAGCATTCAAACGCCCTTTGACCTCGGACCCGCGGACACAAAGAGCCTCTGTTTTGTGTGGTTCTAATTAATTGTACGCGTGTGCTGATTACATTATCCATAAGGGTGGCCTCATATTAGGCCTACGTAATATTTTGGCCCAAAATACATTATTTCTAGGCATTAATATAGTCTATATATCATAAATGACATTAGGTCACTAGCGTGTGACAACGGGGAGATTTTCCACCTCTCGTGACAGAAGATTTAATTTGGCGTACGTGAAATCCTGCAACATCTGGAAGCCACCTGGATTTCTGTCTCAGTCTGCGTGTGCCTCAGACTCTCCTAGTCCGCGTTAAATGAAGACATGAATAGATGAATGACGAATATATTTTATAGCTTCATTTTATAGCATCATCCCATAACCGGAGGGAATATCAGTTCCTTGGGTCAGAACCGGCCACAACACACAGAGCAATACCGGAAACGATGTCAACGCATCTTCAAAATACAGGTGTAAATTCTGTCTGTATTTAAAACGGAGCAATTTAGCAAAGTCCAATGCTGCTGCTGCTACATCTAAAATTGGCTTTTAAGCCATTTGATCATTGTACGTAACGAGTTGTAATATACTTAGAACGTGAAATTGACCAAATCACACAGTTTCAACAAAATAGTCCCTCACTATCAAACAACGCGCCCCTTCATTTGTTTTATTCTGAAAGGTATTAGCGGAATTGAACCGGCACCAACGGCTCCGACTTGACGCGCGCGAACAATGTCTGTGGGCTACATCGCGGCGCACAGATGCTACGCTCGCCGTGTGGACCCTGCCGTCTCCATCCGCTCCACAGCAGCAGCAGCAGCAGCAGCGGCAGCGTCCTCTTAACTGCCCGGGAAACTGCACCGTTCGGCGAGGACCCCCGCCGAGGAAGCGCCGCCCGGCTGAGCTCCCTCCCTCCCTCCTCCCCCCCCACGGCGCGTGGACGCGGTCCCAGCGGCGCGATGGCAGATGATTTGGGGCTACCTGTGTGGTACACCAACAACAGGTCGCGTGGATAATCCCCTCCACGACCCCTAACCCGCGTCATGTCATCGTTTTGGGAGGACCACGGCGTCGCCGTGTCGGCTTGATGTGACCGGAGAGAACCGAGCGGTACCGGTGGGCTGCTCGACCCTCGCGCTGGCGACCGAGGAACCCCCCAAACTGGCGTGGAGCAGGTGCGTTCGCGACGGTTTTTTTTATTTTATTTTATTTATTTTTTTAATTGATTTAACCGCACGCGCACGTGGCCGGGCTCGCGCACGGTTTTCGTGCCTGTCCCAGATGTCGCCGGGTGCGTCGACATTAAAGTTGTGTAATCGGATCGTTTCAGCCAAGCTTGTGTTATCTTCGAGATACGTGTGTGGTCCGCGATGTGACATTTGGCGATGTCCCCTCTGACATTAGAGGTCTGTCTGTGTGTGTGTGTGTGTGTGTGTGTGTGTGTGTGTGTGTGTGTGTGTGTGTGTGTGCGCGCGCGCGCGCGCGTGCGGTCACAGACTTATGCTCTTATCACAGTTGTCCGTTCAGGGATTGGCAGATCTGGCACGGATGGTTGGGCCGTTTAGTGCATTTCCCGAAGCACTTAAAAGCCTGTTGGTATTGGGTCAGCCCAAATGTAATTTGTATGGTTTATGGAGGAAAAGCGATTCCAGAGGATGTAACCGGAGCAGCTGGATGATAAGGAGCAGACACCTCCGTGTTGATGAGGTAATCCTGGGCCGTGTTTGCACTGTTCTCTGGATTTCATGGGTGTCCTTTGGGTGCTCCGGCTGTGTCCCTCTCCCTGCACGTTGGGGACTCTCCGGGCCCGGGAGGGTGCTCCCCCCGCCGCCCCAAACTGGGATGAAAGGAAAGATGTTGCACCTTTTTTAGTCATAATTCCACTTCTATAAGCGGAATCGCTCCCTCAGCACGAGCCAAGGTGGCACGTAATGACGAGACAAACATGATGCCAGGGAATTCTAATCCCCCCCCCCTCCATCCCCCGGGTGGGGGTTTTCACTCTAACAGCTCTATTTCTGAAGCCTTCGCATCATCCCCAATTCCCGCCGTGGGGTATTTTTAGGAAACCGTGTCTCTAAGAAGAAGTTCAATCGAGCCCCAGTGGGGGGGAACATCGAGGGAGAAGGAATGCAGGGGGCTTCAACACTTCCGAGGGGGTGGACCCTTTTGGGAAGTCACTCGAGCGGTTTTGGCATCCGGGGCAAAAATACTGCCACCTTTTTTTTTTGTATTTGAGCGCAGCCCGGATCAGTCGGTGCTGAGAGGATAAGCCAGAGCTTTACAGCTCAGGGGCACCCCGATCTCTCTCCCCCCCCCCGACCCGTTTGACTGACTGATGTGGAATGTAAGTCTCTCGAACTGTTAACTTCTTCCTTGAAGTTTTTCTTCTTTCTTTGCCGCGTGGCAACCAGACGGATCGAGGCGTCTCCGGCGTGTTTTGTGTGATATGATGTTGAGCGTCGATGTGGGAGGGGGGAGAAGAAGAAGAAGAAATCCCCAACGTAGGATTCATTATTGACACGGGTGCTGATGTCTGAATTCAGGATAATCCCACTCTGCACAAAACCTCAGTTATAGTCCTCCCTCTAATCTCCGACTGAGGGGTGTTTTCACTCTAATCTGCCCCTCGGATTGGAGTGAAATGCAACGTGACTGAATGAAGCGCTTTCTCTCTCTCTCTCTCCCCCCCACCCTCTCTCTCCCTGACTCCCAGGTGCAGTGTGGCCGAGGGGCTCAGCAGGATGGAAATAGATGCCCGGTTTCGCTACTATTTCCAGCACCCGTGGTCGCGCCTCATCGTGGCCTACCTCGTCACCTTCTTCAACTTCCTCATCTTCGCCGAGGACCCCATCTCTCACAGCCAGACGGAGGCCCACATGATCGTGGTGGGCAACTGCTTCTCCTTCCTGTTCAACAAGTACCCGGGCCTCGGATGGAACGTCCTGAAAGTGGTATGCTGGATACTCGCCATAATCACCGGCATGTTAGCCGGGAAGTTCATATTCCACCGGCAGCTCTTTGGTAAGTCATGCGCACATCAATGCAGGGGGAATGTGCACAGTAAGGGCTCCGCTCATAGCGGAGGGGGGGAGTCCTTCGGCCTTTGTTGTGGCTGCTCACCGGTGAAAAGCACTTTTCCACTCGTGTTTCATTGTTTCCCGGGGCCAAAAGACAATGCAGTTTCAGAGAAATATCTCTTAGGCTTTTGCGTCTTCTGTCTCACCGGCACAGCGGAGTCAAACAATACGTGCAAGTCCTTAAAAGAAGTGTCGCATGTTACATGATAGGTTCATTTATCTCCTTAAATGTCAGAAATAGTGAAGTATCTCATTTTCTTAAGCCCAAGCTGTCATTTACTTGTTAATTTGATTATTTACTAATGTTCTATCCTATTAGAGTCAGACACTGGTTAAAAAAATATCCTCAAATGATCGGAAATTACTCAACTAATTAATCCACTAATTGGTTCAGCTCCAGGTTCTGATGGATAAGTGAGGCAACAGCATGGATAAATATTTATTGTACTAACCCCCATAGTGTACATGGGAGATTTATGTCATCTCCTGCTGTAGGATAGATTATTTTTTTTCTCTAATTACTCATATTTTAATCTGTATAAAGATTTTAGTCTATGTATCATTTTTTATTTGTTTTAAGGACTGTTCTTCCTGTTTCTGTTGGGTCATTGGTTCTTTTCTCATTCTTCTCATTTGTACCTTTCGGGCCTTTGACCTGTTTAAACATGCACAGATCTAACACCCCCCCACCTCCCCCCCCGATGTCAGCAACAACAAAGACAGGACGTTTAGACATGAGAAACAGCTTTGTGTCTTACAATAAAAAAAAGTCAATTATAGGCAATTATGAAGTAATGTAAAGACTTATTTCGTATCCCACATATTTTTATATTCAAAACAACTCAATAGATTCAGATGGTCCAACAATAGACATTTTTTCACAATGGGGAAAAATAATTGATGTAACCAGTACAAATAACAAATCATTTTACCAAATGGATAAGAGTTCTGTTCTGCAGACCAAGGATGCATCATCTTTTTTTATATGCACCACATTCTTGTTCCTCGTCAACACCCACTGCCCTCCAGATGTTGTGATATGCATCAGCCACTTGAGGCAAATTTCCAGCTGTTACGCAGCTCCCTCCGGAGCGGCAAAATACTCGATAGGGCTTTATTATCACATATGCAGTGGTACTACCCCCCCCCCCACTCCCGCAACTGCAAACAGACTCTTGTGTTCCCTTTTTTAATAACGTCACCTTTGTGAAGTCCCGCCTCCTGTTTCTCCCCCGCTTCCACCTCTCAAACCTCCCTGATGCCTCGCCTCCTCCTTTTCTCACCTCTGTCTTCCCTCTCTCTCTCTCTCTTTCTCTCTTCTCAGTCTCCTGACAGCTCGACTCCATTTCCATTTCACTCTCCCCCTCGACTCCAATTCCGTCATTAGTTTTGACCGCAGCGGTTCGCGGGGCTCCCTTCTCGACTGACACATTTCGCTTCGCAGTCACTTCACAGCTCACTCAGGCCCGGGTATTATTGGCCACCCTGGCTTATCTCTTTCGGGATGAACCATTAATGAGGATGATTGGAGAGCGCAGAGGAGGGGAGGCTGAGTAATCGTCTTCTCGGGAGCATGAGTAGAATAGAATGACACTTCATTCAGACTTCAGAATAAGAGCGTGGTTCTGGTAATGCCAGCTGTTCGCACTCAAGTTGAAGTTCATTGAATATAGTGTTTCCCCTCTTCTACTGTAATGTTCCGGTGGGTCAGGATGACCCTTATTTATTACCATACAACATCTTTGTTTGTTTGGACACACCGTTTGATGGCCCGTACAAAATGATGTTCTTGTAGCTGGTGATTGGAATGAAATGATAAAATGAAAAGTGATTTCTGAAGCGTTCGAGGGGGGTGGGGGGGGGGGGTGTACTAGTCCCCTCAGTCTAAATCGAACAAACACACATTGAGTCATGATGTCTTTGGGAGTTGGATGCTCTGCGCTGGTTACCTGGCAACACTGCGGTGATGACTGAGCTGCTCTGTGATCCACGGTGGGAGAAATGTTCATCGAGAAGAAAGTAGTGAAAACTTTTCTGTTTCTGGAGAGACATAAGATGAATAATTTAAAAACCACCCAAAATGCATCTATTTTGGCAATTTCGGTGACCTGCACTTTCAAACATAATTAGCATTTTCTATCTATCATTTAGAAGCTACACTTCAGTAAAAATAGAATACTTTTTTTTTTTTCAGCCGATACCTTGCAATCCTGACATCTTGTACACACCACTCCACCATTCATTAGCACTTTGTCATTGGCGTGACTCGTGACCACATGACCTAGTAGTAGCGCCCGGTGCCGTTTGTGCATCTGGATCACAGTCTGACCACAGAGGATGGAGAACGTGCTGCTCCTCCTGCAGCCAGGTACCACTAATGCAACTCAACAAGCCTCCAAACAGATGGTTCGTGTGTGTGTGTGTGTGTGTGTGTGAGGGAAAGAGATTGGTGAGAGGTCGGGATGTGCCCCGGCATAACATTTCAGTAAAGCAGTTATGTAATCCCAACCCAGGTACTTTGTAAGAGCACCGGGGCCACTTTAAAACCCATCCATTATAGATCTGTCACATCCTGGTGTCCTGCAGCCCTGCAGATCTTTATCCAATATCCCTTCTGCATTGCGATGTGTATGTAGAAATGTCCGAAATGTTTAGAAATGGCATCGGAAAAACAGCATTTCAAAGTACTTTTCTATTTTTTTTGAAGCGTCACCTTGCATAAAGTAATCTTCCCGCTCATTCTTTGTGCAGCTGTGCTTGATTTCAAATCAACTCTGGAAACAAACGGTGTTTGTTTGAAAGCTGACACATCAGCGTCTGCATCATTTATCAATGGCCTAGAAAACCCTTCACTGGGAATTGCACCACCTCCCCCCTCTAGCGGTTTTTAGTGATTTCTGTGTGTGTGTTGTTACCGCATTGGGCACAATATGCTTTTCCCAATCAAACTTTAATCCAGCTGTTGCGTAACAGTTTCTTTGTAATCCTTATATTCATTTTTTTTTTTTTTTTTTTTTTTTTTTTAAAGCCCAATGCGGCGGCAGTAGTTTTTCGCTGCATTGTGTGGTTTTTAAGGGTACGTTCGAGGTCCAAGGAGCCACCCGCGATCATCCACCCAGCCGCCCAAGGCCTGGCGTGGTCCGGGGGCCTCCTGGTGACTCAGAGGGAGACTCGCTGTCAGTCCACGTTTGTATTAAGTCTTCGGTCGCGGGGGTTTGTGAGTTGTCCATTTCGGTTAGAATGGGGGGGGGGGGGGGGCGGCGTTGTTTGCGTTCCGTCATGGACTCCATCATTACACTTCTTTCGATTTTCAAGATGTAGAGTCCTCAGGCAAGCCTTTTTTTTCGTGGAAGCGCGGTATAAACGCTTTGATTTTACCACATGGGAATCGTATAGATGTATTCTTTTAGAAAACGGTAAAAACAAGATGTAAGAAAAGAATCCCACCAGGAGCACTAGAAAATAGACCTGGATTGGGGAGAAGTCGATCGGAGCTGGCAGATGTCAATCTGCTCCGTAGTCTATTGGAAGTGACAGCGAAGGATGCTTGAACCTCAACTGACAACCGCCATGAGATCGTCAAAATAAGAGCGCTACAGGTCTAATGATGTGCAGTTGGAGGATGTGAAATCCATTGACATTGAAAACCTAACCAACCTACGGATTGAAAGGAATGACTTAGCATCCTAAAAACACACTCATTTTCATTTTTAAAAAAAATATGAGTCCAAAGGTAAAACAAGTCTGCCTTTAGACTTTCGCACCTCTACAAAATGTATCATGATGTGCACGTGCATGTCATCTTATTTTAAGTGCAGACGCTGCTCTATTAATATTTGAACTGATCAACCGGCGCGTCGAAATGAAACGGATTGGTGGCGTTATGAGAAGCATCCTATTTATAACGAGTGCCTCGTGCATGAGGGCTTTCCTCTTTCTGCAGCGACGCAGCGCCTCTCACAGCAGACCATCTCCGTGGCGACCGTGTTACGTTCACGTCTTTTTTTTGAAGGCGTCGCTGCCTCCGAGAGGTAAATTGAAAGGGTGATTTGGATTCACGCCGGAGCCAGCCGGATCACACCCCTCCACTTGGGTTCAATCGGACGGCGGGCCGCTCACACTTCTGCTGGCCTCCGTGTCTGTGTGACACGTGTGAGACGCATCATTGGCTGCTCTGTTTTTGTGGTTTTTTTCTTCTTTTTTTGGAAGGCCTCGCCTCCCCTTTGCCTGATCTTGATGAGTGTAGCCTGCAGGGGGAGGAGGGAGGGAGAGGGAGGGGGGGAGGAGGGGGTGGAGGAGGAGGAGGAGGAGGAGGAGGAGGAGGAGGGGGGGGGGGGGCATCTGGGTTCTGTCATATGCTATTACTGTGCCACGCGAGGGCTGAGATGGCCTATGCACCGCACTGTGTGGCTGCGGGTCAAAGTTGAGTGAGTGAGTGAGTGTGTATTGGAACCGTGGGGCTAGGGGGGTGGGGGGGGTGACTTGCTGCAGGCTATGGATGCTTGCTGCTGTTGAGAGTGAATTAATGTCCGTCTATTCATACTGCCGCGGAAATAATTAGTATTTTAATTTGTCTTCAGGAAATTATACGAGGATTATGATAATGGGAAACATTTGCTTGTTACGGCGTGTTTTCTGTTTTAAACCATTGCAAATTGATTTTAAGGGGGGTTTAGAAAAAACTGAGATACATTTCAACATTCAAATTCAGAAACTAAAATCATTTGGGAAAAAAAAGAATGACCGCCTATGTTGTCATTACATCACATTACATGTAATTTAGCTGACGCTTTTATCCAAAGCGACTTACAATAGGTGCATTTCAACCATAGATCACAAAGATTTGTAATCCACCAATGCGTTTCCTTCAAAGGCAACAAAATAAAATAAAAACAAATTAATATTTTCAACCGTTCCAATTAACCAATAGTTTTAGACCCATTTTGTGTCGATTGACGTGGCAAATTTAGTTTGCGCTATTTTGAGGCATACTCTTGATTCTTATATTCCAACCAGCAATGTGACCCGGCCCCCGATCCATACAGCTGATCTGCAGTTCTAATTATAACCCCCATGACTATTATTAGTGACGGTGCACTGCAGTGTGCCTGCAGCTCTGATTTCTGCCTTCTTACTGGGAGGCTGCTGTCTCTTGGATGAGGATGTCTTTGGAGATCGTCTGTTCGGTTTCATTATTGTCTAGAAATCCCGTTCCAACCCGACGATACATTCGCACAAACAACACAACGCAGCCCTCGCTGCTCAAATGAACACTTTTGTGTTCTATCAGCGGTGCGTCAAATGAAAAGACATTTACCGTAGAGACAAAACTACAGAGCTGCAGTCTATAAGTTTAGGTTTCTTCTCAGTGCGATTCAATAACAAAAACAAAACCCATTCACCCCCAAAACATGTAAATATCATAAACCATCAAGATGCATTTGGATTGTCACAAAGACATTGTTATTTTCCACAAAGGCACACGGTGCAGCCAAAAGGAAATTGCCTTTTTACCGGAAGTGTATGACTCCCCTTTTGGCCCGGGGCCAGGGGGCAATGACTGAATGAACGCGTCCAGCAGTCCTCCCCCAGGAACAGCTGCTCTGGTACAGTGGCACAGTAACCATCCCTGTCTTCTCACAGGGGGGGGGGGGGGGGTTCTGTTGTCATCACCCAGCTCTTGGTTCATCATCCAGACACTTACACTTATCGCGGTGTGTGTGTGTGTGTGTGTGTGTGTGTGTGTGTGTGTGTGTGTGTGTGTCAGCCAAGAGGAGGAGTTCATTGAGGATCCCTAAGGAGGCCAGGATTGTTGCTCTGACGCCTCAGATCATAAACGGCACACGGAGGAGATGCGTACTGAAACCTAAAATAGATCAAAGCAGCCACTCGGAAACAGAGGGGGGAGAGGGGGGGGGGGGCTCCACCTGGCTGTAATACAAAAGCAGCGATTTGAGATTCGGATAGAGGTGCTTTGGTCTTTCAAGGCCCAATGTTTACTGCCTTGGTGGATCCCATTTTCCATCTGTGGTTTCCGGTTCACTCCAAAACATCTGTTTTGATGAGAATAAATCAGGAGTTCATCCCACCACCGAAGGATTCATTCACCTGGGATTTCTTGTTCTGATACAAGTGCAGATGGGGGGGGGGGGGGGAAATTGAAAGGAAAGAAATGTGTGCTTTCTAGTTTTTACTTGTGTGGAAGCTTCTGGAAACATTTATTCACATTGTCCCTTTAGTTTGTTACCTGTCTGCATGAGATTGAGCACATTGGAACATTCAACACAAATTCTTATGCACAAAGTGAACTTTAAAGTAAATGATTCATCCATTAATTAACACACAAGGGAAGATAACTGCTCATAGTAAGAGAATCCTTTTTGTCAATTATCAACCAAAGAGTTTGATATTTTTTCTAATTCCATAGATTGAATTGTCTTTTTTTGTTTTTTTGGACCAATAAAACAACATGTTTATGTGACCGTGGGATGAAATTCTTGACAACATAATTTGTTCCCGAAAAGGATCTTTTCATGTCTTTTGACTTCCGATCAATCAGACCTCCGATGTAAACGCTCCTATGAGGATGAGGACACTTCATTCCATCCGATCCAGTACATTTCAAAAATGGCAACGAGGTTTGAGGGTTTCATCCGAATATTCCTCAGTCACCCAATCAACGTGTTGACGTTGAAGGAGATCTTCCAACCTGAGCCAGGTTGAGCAGGAGAAGGTTGCTGGTGTTCGAGGTTCTCCCGGAGCAGGTGTAGTTGACCGTGGCCTCCACCACGTCTCCCAGGAAATGAAGGAGAACAGGACCAGCAGGATGTAGCAGCAGCAGCGCCGGACCTTCCTCAGATCGGCTGCATAACGCCGTGGACTGGTTCAGGAACTCCACAAGCACCTCGGGTTCAAGGACAGGGGGCGAATGTACCTACTGTGGTGGTGTTGTTGTTAATATATACACATTGAGAAGTGACCCAGTAGTGCAACATTTCAGTAATGTTCTATGGAAGCTTTGGGAAATGTTGTTTTTACCTAATCTGAGTTTCTGCAGATTGCCCTCCTTATTTGCTGACAAAGTTGGAAAAAAAAGCTCAAAAACAACAATAGCTCTGCACATCCCTTAATTCTTTTTCACAGTGTCCTTTGTTACAACCCTCTGACTCTCACCTTTCAGACCACATGTTTTCATGAACTGGCACAGTCATCAGTGTCTAGAAAGCTGACATTGGGCACCTTTTTAAAATACCCTTCAATACCCCAGTGTTTTTATGTTAAACTGTCATAACTATGGCGATAGTTCAGAACTGCCAGTTATACACACAAAAAATGATACCAGTTTGCGTCGTTATACTTACACTTCATGTACCGTCCTGAATGTAAGAAATGGATTAAAACAAAAATAAATGAAGTTCTCTCACCACATCATAAATGAATGATGAATTCTGTAAAAGTAGCCATGTGAATCTCTGGCATTATACCACCGGGTTTCCTATAGTTCTATTAAACACAGTGGTCCTTCTGCTCTTTATTGTATGCTCCTTTTTTCTCATATATATTTCTTCTTTGTTTTTCACGATTTGATGAACTCCCAGAATAATCCGGGCTCGCCCCTCGTTTTATTGACTGTCGACGGCGTCTCCCACTCCCTCGCAGGCGCTCTTTTTTTTAATTATTATTACCCGTAGCTGTCTCCATGGTCTCCACAGCGTCACCGGCGTATCCAGGGAGCGAACCGGCTGGCTGTCTGCCTCAAAACACCCAGACCGGGGGCCCGCTTGATCATTGCCAGGAAGTCCCGCTGATTCAACAATTGGATCCTCACAGGAAAGGCTCATTTGGGGAACTTCCTATTTTGAATCAGTATTTACATTCAAACGGAAGTTGTTAGACAGAAATTGAAATACAAATGAACACGGCTACAAGTGTGTGTGTGTTTTTTTTTTTTTTTTCATTGAGAACATTGTTAGCGAGTGGTTTCCTCTTTCGGCGTTGGTCAGAACCGCTGCTGACGAAAAGCGGAATTTGGAATTACAGGAAAATCCTGTTTAATTCTGAGAGGCATTGGGTAATTGCTTGTCTGTGTGCACAGTGCAGCTGTTTAAATGCTGCTAGTTGTACAGTTATTGAGTGACTGATGTGGCAATCTGAAAAACTTAAGAGTTACTGTGATTTAAAATTCATCAGTCAGTTGCTTTTGTTTTATTTGGTTCCAGCTAAAGGTGATACAGCTGAAACTGCAGTGTGACGTGGTCTTTCCGTTCCTGTTAGACCACCCTTGTGATTAAATAGGTAGGACAATCAATAGAAACACCTTTCGATGTAGTGCAGTACAGTTCAACAAGCACACAAAATGATCCCTAATGGTGATGCAATTCCAATCAAAATCTCTCTAAAACTATTTCAACAAAAAGGGACCATTAGAACCTTCATCTACGTTTCATGTAGAGCTGGTGCTGTAATAATAGTTGTGTAGTGAATGTATTAAAGGCACTTTCAGCTTCTTCGGTCAACACAATTGTGTCACTTGGTTTGTAGCTGCTTTTTTATGTAATCTTGTTCAATACTTGAAATGATTTTCTTGGAAGGCAGCTTGGAGTCAATGCAACGTCGACTAATGACCACATTCCACCGCCATGCATCCGGACCAATTAGCACACTTATTTGACAGCTGGATTTTTAATGTGTTTTGTTAACAGGTTAATGTGTTAATGTGAAAGTGAGGCAGCATTGTTTTTGAGTTCTGTTCTTTCATATCATCCGAAGTGGGGCGTTGAGGCTGTGAAGTCAGCCACATTACATCGTCGCAAATCATTCCCAACACGTGACGTTGTTTTTCACAAATGTTAACAATCGG